>NW_020451072.1:303702-316996 GCF_003343035.1 Apteryx rowi
AAGAGCAGCAGTGGGTAATAGTCTGAAGCGTGGACAAGCCTTGGCAGTCTTTGCATGACATCTCTCACACTAACTAAACTAACTAAATGACTAACACCATGAAACACAGAAACGTCAGCAAGTGAAACAGTGATAAAGCTGGGACAGAGAGAAGAAAAAAAAAGCAGCAGAAAATAAATCATTCTTTTCTGGAGTAGAGAAAGGCTACCTGGAGGCAAATCATGTGGAAAGTTAGACCACACTGCCAAATCAGTATTCTTTACTGGATATTAAACATGATAGGCTAAACACAGTTATGTATTTTAGTCTGCAGCATCAGTTTTTGAAAGCAACTTCTTTGGTGTTTACCCCTTAATATATTTATAAAAGGAGAAAAAATGGCAACATTATGCTACTAGGTTCATCCTTCTCTTAGACTTGATAAAATAACGATGTTATATACTTCCCAATATCCTCCCCACAACGCTCCCTCCAGGCAAACTAGCTCTGACACTCTTCTTCAACAAATCAGTCAGTGCTGTCYCCATCTTCTCTCTTTCCCAGCAGTGGAAGGAAGAAATTTTTTCACGACAGTCTCAGTCCCAAGCAGCTAAAGGAAGAATCATGTTGCAGCTGTATCAGGTTCCTCAACCTGATAACAGAGCTAATGAATTATGAAAGCATAGCTTCCTTACGAAGCAAACTATAAGAAACAGTCTGAACAGAACTGTGTGTGAAGGAATAAAAGCTGTGGAGTATATGCCCTTACAGAGTCTGCTCTTCATTATTAGCAGTGCCCTTAAAACAAAAAGGTAAAACACTTTGTTTGTAACAGAATTTTAATTCCCCCATGTTTAAAAAAAGTGGACATAAAATATATATCCCTTTCATAAATTTGCTAGATTTTCCCAGTGAAGAAATGCAATACAGAGTGGTGGCCAGAAATACCAATTAAATGTTCATAATTATTGGACTATATCATTTAATTGTTCATAATGATTTTTCAATGRAAACAAATACAGTTCAGTTGCTTTCTCTTAAGACAAAGCAAATCACATGAGGAAAGAACATCCCAGCTCTGTTCTGCAAATGCTTGCAACAACCCTAAGAAGTATTTCAGTCTCAGTCTTTTGATCTTTGATTCAACAAAGCAGCAGCAAACAGGCTCTATGTCTTCCTGTGTCATGAAGAGTCTTACACTGTAACAACTCACAATRAATACTAAAAATTAACAAAAATAATGTTATTTTTAAACTACTTACTGCACCTTGGCCAAAGAAAAATCAAAACAGAAGAGGGAAACAAACAAACAAACAGAGAAGCACTTTAATCATTAAAAACATTTCACTCTTCTATTTACAGATGTATCTTGCAATACCTTATTTCCCTATGGCCACTAGATGTCCCCTGAGCTTCAGCACCAGACAGATCACTACTTCCCTCCTGTGTTAGACACACAGGGATTCATCTCACCTCATTTCAGCAAACTAGATGAATATCTAGGTTTCCTCTRCAGTGCACACAATGAGCCAAACCGCCCTGCACAGAGGGCTTTTTCTCTCATTAACTATTCAAGGAATACAGAGATCTTATCTGCAGTGTGACTTTTTTGATTAAATGAAAAATATGAATACATCTGTAATTGTGCATAAATAGAACATTTTTACAGACATACTGATCTTTTCATTTACTGATTTCTTTTAAAAGAGGGATGAATTAAATTTGAACTTCTAGAATGATACCCGTAATATTGCAGCATCATATTAACAGTCAGTGTTTCTCCCACTACGTAACTCAAAATCACTTTCAGTAGATTAGTACACTGCTAAAGCAAAGCTGCATTCTGAGACCTGGAAAGCACCGGTTTTGGGGGGTTGTAGAAGAACTAAAAAACAAAAAAGAAGCAATGCAGTTTAAAATAAAGAATTTGTCACCAAATAATAAACAGAAAAAAACCCTCACAAATGCTCTAATCAAACAGTTACTTAAGAATCTCCATAACTGGAACCAATAGTTGGCACCCTAACAAATTTTTACCAGTCATGCTGTCTTTACGCAGCATTGTTTTCCTGGACTCCAAGTAAATCTAATGTTTGTTTAGGATAAGGAATCCTGTACTACAACTGTCAGGATTAAAAAACATCACAGAAATCCAGAAGTTAAGTGTTAGAGCACAGAAACAATTCTAAAAGGACAGTAACATTTCGACACCAATTATCCCTATCACCCTTCCAAAATAAAGAATGTATTTCCTGCTATAAAGAATAATAAGCTAAACAAGCAGCACATATTTCAGTTTCACTGCTTGAGAGCATGACTCTAGACGGTAAGGTTTGATAGGGATAGTCTCGTTTCATATCATATCTGGTCCCATTCTAAGCTGGGGCTTCAAATTCCTAGGATATACGACCTTGTTTTCCTTTCAGTGCAGCGTTTTTACATTCAGACATTCTGGTGGTGCACAGACTAGATTTTCAGACTGATACAAAAGCTCCACTTGGCATTTCACTCTATGATAATAAAAAGAAAATAGTGCTTTCAAAATTATGTGCAGTTAATAATACAAGCAGGATTAAATCCAATCATATGAATCAATTCAAAACATAGTAGGGGTGTCTCAGAGCTTTCTATATGCATATGTTAACCATACAATTACACCCAACAGGAGTGTTTGGTTTGCAACAAAACTATGATTTATACATGTAATTGTGTACTAAAGTACACTTCAACCTGCAGTGGACAATGTCATATTTATGTATTTTTAAGTACACTGGAACTTAGTATTTCTATAATTAACTAATCTGAATAACAGCCAGCTGAATTCTACCCTATCACCTCTGTTTCTTCTATAAGTGTTATGTTCAACGCACACACTTCAAAGTTATTGTGTCTTATTCCATAATATTATTAAAATGAAAGCTCAATACTGTATCTAAAAACCAAATATCCTTACTCTGAAATCCACAAAGTTAATCACGACCGCCTAGCACTTTAGTATGCTTCATGGAAGATTAGGGCAGGATTAGGACTTGTACTTTAATCAGTAGAGCCCAGACTCCCATAAGAAAGAGTTCCTCTTTTTTTGCCACCCCTTCCCCCCCCCCAAAGCAGGCCTCTGAAGGGGCAATAGTGACCACAGCATTCAACAACAGAACAGCAGGACCACGTGTTACCTTCCGCTCCTGAAACACTGCTCGGCTTCCACAGACAAGTGGAAGGCTTTCACTTGGGACATGTCTGGTCTCCTCTCACTTGGATGCCACTGGAGTCCCATACCCTGCCACCCTCTGCCGACAGCCAGGGCAAGTTCAAAAGGGCAAGGGCACCACAAAGAGGCCTGGCAGATGCCAGCAGACCGATGAATTTAATGGGGCAAGGCAGAGGGAGTGCCTGGCTCGCCACACCACTAGTGACCGAAACGCGAGACTCTTCAGGAAGCTCCCACTGATTATATAGGTGCCAAGTGGCAAAGGGTAACAGACAGCAAGGTGCAACCTTGTATTATCACACAAGAAGTGCCTACTGGGTCAGGCCAAAGGTCTGCCTATCCTGTTTCCCTGTCTCAACAGTAGCCAACAGCAGATATAAAAGAAAAAAAAGAAGACGTAAAAATGAGATAGGTATATGGTGATACACCTCCCAAATAATCTCACAGATTCAAACAATTTGCGGCCCAAGGACTTCTTAACTTCAGGATATTTTATAAACTGCCCTGAGCTTCTCTTCAGTGAATTTGTCCCACATCCCCTTGAATTTGATCTTTTAGCTTCCAAAGGCTTCTAAAATGCTAGTACCTTGGTGGAATAATGAAGCTTAGAGTAAGCTGAAAGCGGTAGAAAGGCACCTGAAAGCTGAAGATGATGTTGAGATGAGGGGTAAAGAACACCAGTGGTCTCTCATGAGCTAACACTTCACATGCAAAATTGTCAAAACCTTGGAATATTGGGAGGGAAGGAAAGGAAATTGCAATTTCTTATGCACACCCGCTTTGCGATGGCACGCTGCAAACACGTTGACTCAGGACCATAATGTCAAAACACACTAAGCAAAGAGAAGGATGGATATGGGAAAATTGCAGCACAGTATGCATTTATACTGGGTTCCAGGTGCACCCCAGCTGTAAACACATGCAACAGCTTCAAGTGCACAAGCAACCACCAGTCTGAACAAGAATCATCTCTTTTCTGTTAACATCTACCACATGCACACAAGCAATAAAAACATTTAATTAAAGAAGATTTAGATTCTCAATAAGTGTCCAAATGAGTTTAACAGATTTAAAGTTCTGAAAAACAAGACACAAAGAGTTAAGGTATACACCCTTGTGACTTGAATCTTTGTCCTTGGGCAGTGCATGATATGCCCATAACACACACACTTCCTTTTTGAACTGGGCCAATAAAGAACTGCCTACATCTTCCTTAAAATTACATGTTCTAACATGCTTAAGTTGTAATACTCTGTCATTCGCTTTAACAAATCTTTTGCATATTTGTAAAAGACACCATGACACATGTCAAGACACAGCTATACATTCAGTTGCRCCTCATTACACTCACAGATTACGTCTCTCTCAACCTAAAGCTGACCTGTCCCTGCGGCAACTAGATCTCTGAATCTGTCTACATTTGAAGTTTAAGTGGCATAGCTGGAATGAGGCAAACTGGATTTAAGTACAAAGGTGTTTCTTTCCTTTGATAACATGCACAGAGTAATCAAGCAGAGGGCATCAGCCTTTCCAAGGGAAGCATGACCCTGTAAAGCTGGATACAGTCGTATTTGTTCTGAGCAAATTGCTCCGATTCCCCCTCTAGTGCGCTAGACGTAGCAGTACTGCATATCAGTTTAACTGAAGTGCTCCCAAGTAACTGCCATTGGCTACTACAAAGGAGCAGTAACAGTAAAATGGGAATGTAGCCTTAGGGCTACATCTTAGTTTTTGTTTTAGGAAACTAAAACACTAAATTTAGTATTTCAGAAGAAAGAGGGGGCTCAGCTAGAATCTTTAATACTGTGGTAAACTTTTTTTTTTATGCTTCTGGCTACTGAGTAAAAAAGGCAAGTGTAGGCCCTCAGGAAGAGAAGAAGAAAGGAAGGACTGTATTTATCTGCTTCCCAGGCAGGACAGCCATCAAGCAGAATAGAGGTTACTGGATACTACTGCTTAACTCACCTGCTTGCTGTCTCTTCCAGTCAGCCACTCAGTACGCTTTAGCTGTGCAATTTCAGCCACGTCAATGTAGTAAAGTATTTCAAAATAGTAAAGGTAGTAAAGGATTTCAAAAGTTCATTTTTAAGTGAGGAGTAGGCACTAGCTGCCAGCTAAACTACACATACTGTGCAGGAAGAAAGCCTTCTCCACAACTCAAGTGGGAACACTCCCCGACTTCAGTGAGTTCAGGATTTCTCCTCTAAGCTTTCAGGAAGCTACACATCACACTGCTGTTTACACCATCCTGTACTTGGCAACCTGGTTTCTTATCTCTCCCACTAAACTGCTGGATGACCTTAAGTAAGTCAATTCCAGCCGTGTGTTTCAGCTCCTGCTCTCTCCCAAATTTTATCTGTCATTCAAATAATGTTGCTCATCTCCTTTACACATCTCCTTTACACAATGTTTTAAGAGCACAACATGAGAGAGAAGCACTAAAACACTGGAAAGTTAAAAAGTAAAATTACTCCCTGTAGAAAAGGTCTTACAAACCTGTATAAAAGGTCTGTAGGGATGTAGTCATAGATAAAGTGCACATGCACCTTGCAAAGATTATACATGATTCCAAAACTACAGTGTTATTAAAAGATTATCTTCAAACTGATAACTCCTAACTCTTTTAATGCATGATTTTATTGTACTTTGATGCTAGAAACAGAAAAGCATTACTGAGTCATTTAATCCCCCTGCACCTCTGTACAAGACAATGTCTTACCAAAGTACGATTTCTATTTACAGTAAATCTGATGTGATTTTTCTCAGTCTAGCTTTAAGTCTCCAAGAAGGAAAGGCTTCCATAAGCTTCTTCAGAAGCCTATTTCACACCTCAATAGCATGCATTTTGAGCTCTCCTTGATGTTGTAGCTAATAACTGTCCCCTACTCATATTTGTGTCAGCCTAATCAGTTCCTACCTTTACCCTTCTAAGTTTTACTCCTTTTCTCTCACTCCTTGAGGATTTATACATCCTAAAGATCTGAAAGACAGGCTCACTTATAGTTCTTTTTAGCTAAACTATGAACATACAGGCTTTTAAAAGTTTCCCTTCAATATTAATATAAGCTCTTCAAATTCCTGATCATTACCAAATTCTTTCTGGTAGTGACACGTGTGCCCCAAACAAAATACTCTGGGCATGGTTGTCTGCAGTCCTCTCTAGATATACTATAAATCTCTGCTTCAAAAATTGGGAGACTACAGGAATAACACACAAATTATCTCAGACTTGTAAACGAAAAGACAACATTGATGACTCTTGGAAAAACAGTGCAAAGATCCTGAATTGCTACTTCAATTTCTTAAGAAATTGGAGAGTTCTGGAGGTAGTAGTCAATAGTGGTAGAGCAGGTGCCATTTCACCAGCCTAAGAAAAAGTATTTTGATCTACTTTCGCTCTTAAACACTGTCAAGCCAATTACAAGCTAAAAAACTGAGAAGTCAAATATACGGAGAACTTCTCAAGAGAAAACACACACAGTATTTTCAGGGCTCAAAAATTAAAAAGTATAAGCATCAGAACAACAAACTTAGTAACAGTCTTGCTAGCTAGAAACAGATCTTCTCTGTAACAGATCTCTGTCACGAATAGTAACTCCACAAGCCAAGCTGCAGGCTTCAACTCCCACCATTCCCACAAAAAGATCAGCACTTCTATATTAAGAATGACAACATGCARTCAAGGAATTTAGCATAAAGAACAACATTAAGAAAAAACTAAACTGTCTAGAGAAGAAAGAAGGACCAAATTTCCAGGCTAGACAAGCCTTTCTTGATACTGGGCCAGGAAAGAAAGGTAATTGCTTTAATCACCTACCTCAGAGGACTGTAATATGAGCGTTCACTGGCCTTGATTTGCACAGGAGTTAAGTATACTATAGCTTTGGAGTTAAATATACAGCTTAAACAAAGTTATTTTCCAAATAATAGCTTGCGATATGAGCAAAGTATCAGGTGTACCTACTTCTGGTTTCCCATGTCTCGATAATTGACATTTAAAGCCAACAAGTAGACAGTTAGTAATAGACGTGTCTATGAATTATTCTMTTTCTGAATCTGCTCGCTACCTTCCATGGGGAAGTACTGTTCTTACTTGCAGTTGCAGAGGCTGCTGGGGAGCGAACGATCAGCACTGGTGCTCACTCACAGTACTTGCTTCCTGGCCTGGACAGCACCGTCTCTTTGCACCACGAGCCTGACTCCCAGTAGCACACGAGGACATGCCTGGTGGCTAGCGAATGGAGCCCCTCCCAGGGCTCGTGGCTGCTGGGAGAGGGGTGACCCTTCAGAGTACTGTTCCTAACACTGTCTGTCCACAATCCCTGTAGCTTCTGATTGGTAACAACAGCCATTACAACCAGGCTACAAAACTGCATGTTGTAAACTCAAAGTTATAGCCCAGCAAGGACTCTGGAACGATAAATACCAACTCCTGATGAAGAAGAATACTTCATAGATAAGTATTTTTCTAAAATACAACATTGACCACACATTTGCAAGTGTGTCAGGAGATGGCCCAGATGTGCACTATCCACATAGGAATCTTCCCTTTGGGAGAAAAGAAAAGCCAGGATGCAGACAAGGTGGGAAGAGCCACAGCACACTCCACTTCATCCTTGTTTCTGGACAATCAAAAAAACAGTACCATAAGACACATAACAAAGTGCACTTGCACTGCAGAATAGACCCATCCACTGAGATCCTGAATTTCCACTGATACTGATAGGAAACATTTAGTGAAAGAAGGAGCAGATAAAAGAAATGTTTCCATTAAGCTGCTAAACAGCACAAGAAAGAACTACACATTTCTGGAATGAACTGTATGTGACTACAGTCACCAATCAATTATCTGAAAACTACCACTTTGTCATCAGAAGAAAAAAAATCTGTATATGAGGGAATTCATTACCAACTTTTCTTAACATGATGAAACACCTGAATTTACCTCTGCCACTTCTGCTTTTTTCTCTCCTGATTCAGAAGAAGCTCCACTTGTCTTCTTCTCACCACGCTGTAAGTATAGAAAATAAATGTGTAGTTATTAAGATCATAAATTACACCTACTATGGAGAGAGATTCCCAAATATCTTAGTGCATGTACAATCCATTTCGCCTACTGTAATATGAGAGAATGGAACATTATAAGCTTTCTCACTAATCGATTACAGAATTCCAGATGATCTGATGGATAACTTGAAGTGAAATCATGCTTGAAAAGTAATGTCTTTCAGGGCAATATAATTAACATTGTTGGGTGTGTGTGAAAAGTTCTGAAAGATACCTACACTTATCACTCATTATTCATCAGCACAGTGCTCTCTAACAGATACCTGCGTCAGTAACGCTGTCAGTGACACAGATTTCAGTAGAAATCGAACAGGTCTCAGGGAGACCAACATGACTCATGCAACCATGAGCAGCCACGCCGGCAGCTGAACTGTCCTCGGAAACATTCCAGTCAAATGCACACTATGCCCAGCCCTCCTTACCTGGAGGACAGCTGTTACCACGATTTCTAGAATTATATTGCCGATATGCAAAACATAATCTCTGTAACAATTCCAGCACAGATGCACATTAGGGAATCCAGTTCCACTAGATCCCCCAAACCTCCTCTATCTTTCCTTCCATTCAAGATATTAAACTTCTTGCTTTCACCTAACCTGAAGTGAATCCCATTTGTCCCCAGCACGCTATAACATACAGAAAGACACAGTCCATTCAGCATGCACACTGGCATTCAGATCTTGCAAGCTTTACTCCATAGATTTCTAAAAAGTGGTGAATATGATCCTACAAAAAATCTTTCCAAAAACATGTTGTTTAGTCTTTATAACAAAGAAAGAGGCTATAGATTTTATAATGACTATAAATGGCAACATAATATAGCTATTACCTAGTATCTCTGACACTGTAACTTTCCACAGCCAGCCAAACRTGAGAATGGGGATCCATCTCTGTTCTGTTTTGTTAAGTAAAGAGAGGAGATGATTTCGGACCTATTTATTTCTCTACTGCTTTGTGGGTTGAGTAGCAGGGCATAAAGTTAGCTAACCCACTAAAGCAATGGGTTTCAACAGCATTTTTTTACATGGGTATAAGGAGGAAGCGCAGTGATATATGGATCATTACTATCTTCAACTGGAATGTGTTCAAGCACATCAGACAGCCAGGGAAAACAGAACAGCTGAATGCACATCGTAAAACTAAAAGAAAAACATTACTTGTCTCTAATTTGTTTCAGTAATGGCAGTACAGAACAAAAGTTTCAAAAATTCCTTTTAACAAAATGCTAATAATTCAAGTTTTTAAAATGAGTTTGGGCATCAACTGGATACTTAAGTTGATAGGTTTTAATTTTAAAAATACTATTCCCATATTCCAATTTTTCCTCTTTAGAGGTAAAACAAGCCACTTAAGCTGTTTTTTCAGGCAACAGGTGAACTCATTCACAGCCCCATAAAAGCACTTTTAATACAGACACAATTAAACCAGTTACCTGTGCTTTTTACTGGTATAATAAAAGCATACCACACACGTACCAGTAAAAGCAATGTTAGCAAAAGTGCTTTTGGTGACAAAACAATAAGTACTAGAGCAGAGCTGTAAGTTGCAGGAAGTAGAGCTCCTACCCAATAAAACTCTAATGTAGACTAGGCTCTAGTCCTAAATCGATATTCTCAGAATCACAACACTCTAAAAGCCAAGTGCTACCCTGATTGCAGTGACGCAGGTCTTATTGTTATCCATGTGTATAGCATCCGGTTTGTGTATAACTGTGAAAGTACACCGCATGTAACGATAGGATTTCACTGGCTTGCCTGATGGGATATTCATTTTCGTGAAAGCTGGCTAACGACGCAAGCTTGCCTTTCTGTACACAATCTGTGTTTTGTTGCTTTTATTTGTTTCTTCAGTTTGGCCATAGTTATAAAAGCAGTAACGCCAATTTAAGTCCAAAATGAATGTGCTTCTTCTTTTTTCTCCCCTCCCCTTTTATTTTTATTTTATTTATTTACTTATTTTAATCAAGTCATAGTTTAAAGAGTTTTACACCTCAGTTCCTCCCTGGTCTCTCCAGCTCCATCTGTGGAAGGCAGGAGCCTTACCTAGTTCGCACTGGGCATGCCAAATATTTACCATGGCCAGTCAAGTGTTACCCTTCCTCCCTAAGTCCATCGCCTAGTTTCCATACAGAGGAAACACAGGCCAGAGAGGAGCCGCAGCATGAACAGGAGCCCTGTTCCAGGACTGAAGTGAGGCACACGCTGTGTCCCAGAGGATGCATGGAGCTCAGAGCATCCCTTCTTCGGTGTCAAGGCATGTACATTTGGAAATTAAATGCCTGCAGTCTCTGCTCCAGAAACCTATGCCAAACAGCATCTATAATAATGAGACTTTGACTTAAAATCCAAATACTGTTTAACAGTTGGAACAAAGCACATATGTCCAGATCAAAGTATTTTTTTAATCTCAAGCCAGTTARAGTCAGGCAGCTATATAATATTATGTACCAGCAGTTTCTGGCCTCAGACAATAAAGCAATCTATGAATGTATTATCTCACTTAAAAGTTTGCTGTCCTGAAGAGCTAACGTACAAAAGTACAACTTCCTCATACACCTTCTGGGTAGACCACACCGGTTCCCTGAGCAGCTCATGTTTAAAGTAAGAGAAGAGTTTAAAATGCTCTTTGCCTGCTCTTTGCTGCTCTGTATTTCCAAGCTTTGAACCGTCTAGTAAAACAAACAAACAAAAATCAATCTGTTTAGCAAGAGAATAAGCTGACCTTTTCTGGGCCAGGATGCACATCTTGCTCCTTTACAACCCCAGCTGGTTGGGAGAGGTGCCTTTTTCTTTGGCCATTCTTTTTTCTGCTCATCTTTCATTACAAAGCCAAATCAATGTATTCACACAGTAATAACACATCCATAACCAGGTCAACAGACAGGAGCGGCTCCAACTCAGTCACAAAACCACTCAGCATAGAGTTTGAATTACATTTTTAATTAACAACTGTTTCCTGTGGTCGCTGGAGAATTAAGTTGCCCCCCAAATTTTCCCACTTTATTAACCAATAACACAGTAAGTTAAACCACCTAAAACTTTATTTGGAATCATAATATCTTCACAAATCTATCTCAAAATAAACAAAGAAAAAGAAGTATCATAAACAAGAAAGTTTATCTTAAGATCTTCATCATCTTCTACAGTGTACAAAAATGTGTGACACTTGTTTTATAGCTACCCTTGCAATTTCTGATATAAAGAGCATTCATAAATTAGAAAATCCATGACCTAAGTGAAAAGGACAGAGCAAAATATTAATAATTGAACTCACAACCACATTTTCAGTCTGCACTTGCAAAAATCAGACCCAGCTAAAGGTCTTCCTTCAAGACAAGACTGAAAGTCTTTCCAGGCCTTCAGAGTCACATCAGCATTAACAGGCCTTTGGTTCAGAGCCATCACATTGCATCTTCAAGGACTGCAGTGATGACATATTCAGTAACTGGGTAAGAAGGGAAGTTTACTTGCCAGATTCTCAGCTAATGTCAAATAACACGGCACCACAGATATTAAAGGAGGCATATCATTTTGTGCTAGACAGGAATCTGGCCCTTGTTCTCAGCTGAAATGGGGAAAAAGACCCATGAGATCTGCGAGCCTTTTCTGAGAACAGCAAGATGGAGAGATGTGTCAAGGCACTTCAGTCAAGATGTGTAAGGAATGTATAGGTGAAAACTAGATTCTTCTTACAGCAGTCACATTCTGCTTTAAATACACCATCCAGGGAAAACATTGGTAGAACAACTAATTCATCTCTTTTGCATGGTTCCCTTCCTCCCCTTCCCCCCCCCCATTTTATGCTTTGCTTATTCCTCTTGAGACCGTAATGTCTCCCAGTCAGAAACTGCCCTGAGTGATGCATGTCCMGCACTGGACAAAAGGGGACTCCAGCCTCCATGAGGTTAGGGGAGGTTAGCCAGTGATATTCTGGTGCAAATGATTATAAAGACTGATTTCCAATAGAGCACGTGGAGGAATGGTTTGCTAACCTGAAAACATACAGTAAGTCTTAGTATCTTTTCACACCTCAGACTCAGTGACCCAGGACTACAAAGGTAATATCCCTATCATCGCAATTTAATGCGGCAATTCCCAAACTTTATTTGCGACTTTGTGCCACCTTCACCATACTGTATAACTGATTTGACTTAACACAGTGAGTGACACTGAAACACATTACTAATCACGTATCAAGGCCACTTAGAGCAATCTAAAAGTATGATTAGAAATTCATCTGAGTATAGACACTTAGCAAATACCTTAACATAATGTTTTCTGTGAAAATCACSTTATATAACGTACATTTTCTCTAAAACTTTAATGGAATGCAAACTTTTTTTTTTTTTACACTATTCCACAAAAAGACAAACTGCTTCCTCATATGACTAAAGTAGAAAGAAGATGTTTTAAGCAATTGCAGGTTTGGTCACAGTAATGAGCAGCAACGTAAGGTCAGCTGAACCACCAAGAGCCAAAGAGCAGTGGTTTACTTCAGAAGTAGCCAGCAAGCTAAAACTATTCCTGGCAATTCCATCAACTACCTGCAGTTAGCAATATGTTTTGGAAAAAAGGCTCACTACGGAATTTCTCCAAAGCAGAAACAATCCTATAGATTGTTTCTAGAAATATAGATTATGCCTTACGTTGCAAACCACCTTGTTTTGACCAAATGATAAAGTTCTGCCAGTTAGAAAGTTTGCAGTAGTCGGAAGATTACGAAAAACGGGCGGCAGCACGGAAAAGCCCAGTCTTCAATGTTGCTCTACCTTCAGCAGGAGTTCAGGGAGAATTTAGGGGAGCACACGCGGAACACGTTAAGCGCGAGTGCCAACGCGGCGCCCAACACCCCCCGCCCCGCAGCTGCAGCGGGCTGAGCCGCACCCGGGCACCGCCGCCCGCCCCTCGCCAGCGCTTAACGCGGACGGGACCGCTGCGCTCGCGCGGAGCCGCCTCCCCCCCCCGCCGCAGCCCCCGGTATTTACCATCGCGTACCACCACCGCGCGAACGCCATGGCCACCGCTCGCTCCCTCGTCCTCG
>NW_020451072.1:317526-358519 GCF_003343035.1 Apteryx rowi
CGCAGGGCTCGTCCGGGCCGGGGCCGGGGCCCGCGCGAGCACGTCCCCCTTCGGGTGGCTGCGGCGCCGCTCGAGGAAGCAGCCAGGCGCTCACTCCTCTGCGGGCTCTTCTTCTCCTGGTAGATGTGACTTGGAGGCAGCGAGATGCCTCTCAAAACGGCACATCTGGTCCAAAACGAGCTTGGCTCCTCCCCTCCCCCCCAGGTTTGGGGGAAAATAGACACTTTCCTAGATTAAGTTGCAAGTGGAAGTACTGAAGGGAAACTTCTTTTCTCACGGAAGWCAGTCCCTCGGCCTTTCCCCGTTCCTCTGAAAAGGCATTCGGTTTTGACATCTGATCCCGCAATGATGCTTGGAGCCGTTCCCAGCTCCCCTCCGGACATCCCTCTCCAGATGCTCCTCCAAAGCTTTCTGCCTTCTTTGAGTGCAGGCCAGCAGTAGGTCCAGGCACCTACCTGTTCCTGTAACTCAGGCTCCTTCGGCATTTAACCCTTGCTGTCCCAAGATCCTAAAATTGCATATAATGCAGAAGAGACTTTCCCTCCAAGTTAACAGTCTCAGTTCTGAAGTCTGTCCCATATCCTGTGGTTCCAACTGTAGTGTTAAAACTCATATATTTAGCATCTACTGCAACTCAGGTTATTAAATCCAAAGGCCATCAATGTCTGATTTTTTTTTTTAAGAATAAGTTCTAAATCTACAAATCCGTGTGACACTTTACACAGATAAGCTGCCCAAGATGTATGGTCAGTTCTTCCAAATACAGCAGGAATAATTAATGGTCAATCAAGGCTGTTGGAAGATCAAGCCTGACTAAATGGCCCAGATCAAATGCTGGAAAATTCTCCATGAATACGAACAGTATAATCCTGAGCCTGAAAGACTTGGTTTGATTTGGCCAAGTCTTGTTCATAGGGATGTGTAGCTGAGATGGAAAATTTGCCATTTAAGACTTTTCAGTGAAGACCTTCCTTCTCCAAGACCTTCTCAGTGAAAGATTGTAGCAAGAATGATGTAATTAATAATATGAAATGAACCTTCAGTGAAAGGGGGTTCGAAATGCAGTAATAAGGGGGTTCAAAATGCAATAATTATCTATAAACTGAATTAGACACAGACCTTGAGTGGGCCAAGGTGAGTCCCTAGAAGCCTTGGGGATGGCTTTAACCTCCTGAGAGGAAGGAAGGTTCGGACACATCATTTGCCTAAAGCCTTGCTTGACATACCTTTTGGATAGCTCTGTGCAGACTTATTTTGCTAGCCTTTGAAGGGATTAAGCCCATGACATCTATGAATTTTGCATTCCACTCTAAGGGTCAAGTGCCTAAAATTTTAAGTACACAGCCTTTAACTAAGTTCTGCATTGCAGATCGTGAATATGTAAAACAGTTACATAGGACGGGTCTGTGAGGATGTGCATGTAGGCAAGATGCTCTAGGGGAATTAAAGTTGAGGAACATGTTTAATACAAGACTTTTACCCCAGTCTTTGCATGTTATTTTATCCGGGTTCGCTCTGACAGGTCTAACAGATAGGACTGCATTCCTAGGCTGCAGGCAGAGGATCCTCCCTGCTGACACACTGCTTCAGGAGGCACTAACAGTACTTCACTGGTTTTATTGCTATGTGCCTGATGACAGCAGCTGAAGCAGTCAGTAATTGAAATTATGGAGTTACATGTATATGAAACTCCGTAATTTCAATGTATATGAAATACTTGGTCATCTGGGTCTGTATTATGCAGAGTCCTGAGGGTTCGGCTGATCCAGAAGCACATGATCAACTTTAAGCTCTCCTATTAACAAGTTAGGTATATAAATGCAGCTTGAAACAGCTCTCAGAAATCCCATTCAGCCATGCAGTTCGTCATCTAAGTACAGACCGCTTGTTCCAAAAGGACTCAATCTACCTCCAACACTATATGCCTAAAATGTCACTCCTACACTGGAATGTGTTGTTTTGTGGATGCTGTTAGGCACTTAGTAGCTGTAGGAAGGAGGAGCACCCCTCAGTCACATAAATCAGTTCCTGCAAGTGCTGCATGCCTATGTAAGGTTTTGGATAGTCACTGGGCTGCAGTCTTAAAAGGAATTCTTGCTTTGGGGTGAAGGGTTTTGCACAGTTGTTGCTATTAGAAGGCTCTTCTAGATCTCTAGTGCTTTAAAAAAACATTGTTTATTGGCAATTTCCACATAAAATTATACTTAACTAGTTTATGTTCATTTTATATGTGGATGATGTAGACACCACACATTTACCAAGGGATTAAAATCAGGTACTTGTTCCTCCAGCAGAAGTGATCACAGCTGACTGGTGCATGAGTCAGCTCTTGAACTACTGCAGGGCTAAACACCAGTTGGCTCATCTGGGGAAAATATATGCTTTTCCTACAGCTTTCAGTAGTGTACAGGTGTGTAATTTCAAAGTCACGCTGGTTTTCTGCTGCATTTTCTGCTTGCTTCTTCACAACATCTGCAATTGTCATACACAAGTGAACAAACTCCCTCAAGCCCGCTGAGGTTTTACCTGCCTCATGGAGTGGAGTACTGCACCGAACTGRTCAGAAACACAGACAGATGCAAGAGACGATCGATAGTCCAGACCTACAATTTGTCCAGTGTGTGTCAGCTGGAGCAATGACAGATGGCAACGTCAGGAGCTATTTATTGTGATAATGTGTAATGTAAATAAGCATTCCAAAGTAATTTTGATGCTTTTGATAGACATTTAGAGATACTTTTCATGGGTACATTTGCATTTAATTCAAGGTATTGGGAGTCTAAAATTTGTATTCAGAATCACAGGCTTATCTTTTCCCTACCAAACTCAGTCTCTGAACAGCTCCAGTTGATGTCAAATATCTCTGAATAAAAAGATGCCCAAAATTCTGGCAGGGTCAGTAGAAATTTTTGCCAAGTATACATATTTTATTACTATAACTCGTATAATAGTACCACAAGTTTATGAGGTACTCACCAAATTTACAAAATAGAATACAAAATCTCTTCTATAATTAGATTTCTACCTGTGGTAGTTTTAAAAAATATGAAGAAGAGTATAAGAATCAGTGAAACAAGTTTTGTTTAATCTCTTTACCTCTCTTCTTTTGGTTTACCAAGAAAAACTTGTCACGATTTTTCTTTCTGTTCTCTTCCTACTGAAACAAAATCTCGCTTTCTTGTGGATGGTAGGTCCTGCACTTTGGTGATTACAGGTCATGCACTCTGGTCAGTACTGGCAAAATGGCTCCGTGAACAGCCATGTAGTTTTGCCCATCAAATTTTACAGTCTGTGAGGAATATTGTTTGTTAACCTGAGTACCTGACTTATGAACAGCTAAGATCTAATATCTGCTTAGCAGTGCTCCAAAATGTATATTTCTGTGTTTAGAAAGTGGGAAAGTAGAGTACTCATAAGCCACAGCTTAGGAGCCACAACATTTGAGAGACTGGCATTGCCCCATGCTGGAGTCACATTCATGCAAACACTTCTCTTTTGTCTCTATGTGTCCCTGGGGAGCACAGGTTCCCTGAAACGATCCTTCTGAAGGGTCTGACTCGTAAGTGAATGCAGAAGACTTTCTTTGGTCTCACCTCTTATTTTCTTTACCAAACAGGATTTACTTTTTCACTTGATGCATGTGGTCCCACCCTGTTTTAACACACCAGCAGTAACTAAGGTGGACAAGTACATTTCATGTATTCTTCTACTGCTTCTGTTCACACAGTGTTTGGTAAATACAAAGTGGTGTTTTCAGTTATAGAAATCCTATTTGTTGATAAAGCAAATGGTTTGATAACATCCTTGTACCATTAAGCAATGTTCCAAGTCTTTATTATTGAAAAAGAATGGTTTCTCTCCATATGTGTCTATACACATACATTTGTACATGTTATAAACATGTTCACTTTTATTGTGTAAATTGTATGTCCTTTCCGTTGATCTAGCCCTCATCAGCGTGGTTGGAAGATTCCACACCGGACTCCATCCCGCTGCTGAATGGAAATTTCCTTTCTGCAGACAGACATCCCTATCTTTAACACTAACCAAGAGGAAATTACAGTTGATTCCACAATTGTCTTTGGGGTTTTTTTTTGTTGTTTTTTGTTTTTTGTAAATCAGTAAGTCCTGAGCTGGGCGTTAATTCAAAAAATTAACTTTAAAATGTTGTCATTAATGGAGTTGAATTCGGATGATGCATACAAAAGTTTTTATTTATCCAAAGTTTTGAAGGACATTACACTGAAATAGAGCATTTTCACATAAATCCTAAAGCTTCAGCAGAATGTGTCATATGATCATCAGTGAAAAAATTATATGTTGTAACTTTCATCATACAGGTCTTTGTTCCACCCCTGCATCTTTGGTCCTTTGTTTTCTCTATGGACTGTTTCTCCTGGGGAAACCAACCTGTGCTGTCRGTTTGGGGAGTCAGCCGAGATTCCAGACAACTAGAATGAGACCACAGTAACCCCAAAAGAGTTCTAGCCATTGATTTGGAAACAGTTTAGGAAAGTATGCTTCATGACATTTATTTGTTTCAGTATAAATATGGCTTTTAGCAAATTGCAGGGATTTCCACAGATTGGGTATAGATACATATAGTACAAAGCTATGACTCAAAAGTGAAGTCTAAAGGGAAGTACAGCATGACAAGCTAGGCGTTACCCCAGTGAATGTCAAACATTAAAACTACGTAGGAGTGGCTAACCTGCAGCTCATTTTTGTCTGCTGTTTTTATTTTAAAAAACTTTTTTCAGATGAAGTATATTTTCTTGAGTGTGAAGTGAACTATGCAATTATAGCAAAATGTATGTACTAGAAATTTCAAATCTTTATAGACCTGGAGGAACTCTGCTAAATGCAAGATATATTCATGAAAATGATTCTAGCATTTGCCTCAGATTCTCAAAGTGTAGGCTTAGATTAGTTTATAGCTAGAAACTTCAGACAAAGAAAACTCTTGGGAGYTCTGTGTGTGGGGAGACAGAACAAATACTATGTGTTTAGAAACAAATTTTGAAGTCTTCGTACACTAGAAAGTCTCAAAATTAACAGAAAATCACGTTAATACATACCTTCTAAGTACATACCTTTTAAGCACAGTTTACATTTTCAAAATGCAGAATTTAGCAGAGTACATACGTTTATGTGTCAATGCTATATCAGGCAAAGCATAAAATCCTTGTGAGAGATTGCAACTTTCATGGACTTCCTGGTCATTTTCTCTCTTAATCTCCATTTGCCACAGAAACAATGATTTCCTTGATAGTAGGTAGAATTTCTTTCAGTGCCATATGGCACTAATCTCTAATCACCATGGTGGGCAATGTTCCATAAATTTGGGGTTCAGTACTTTTAGCTTTTGGGGGAATGGATTGACATTTTGTCCCACTAGGCAAGAGTTTTGCCAGCTCTATAATAAACAGTAGTTACCTTCAGATGGAATTAATCTGGGGTTTCTTGGCATTAATAGAGACTTTAAATGACTTTGCAGGGGAAAGGTCAGGAAAAATAGCTGTAATTTGCTAAAATGTGTTCCACAGAACAAGCTAAAAAAATGTTTGCATTGGTTTGCAAAGATGCAGTAACTCATTTATGTGAGTGTTACTTCTGATGGATCATCCCGGGATAATGAATACAGGGTTTTATGTGACACCACATCATGATACATTTTGTCTCTTTTTCTGTCATCTATTTTGTTTTGTGCTTTCTTTTTCTCACCCTCTTGCCAGGCACAGATACCTAGGCAGTTAGGGCTGAAGAAGCCCAAAACAGATGAAAGTATAGTTTATGACTAATCCAAAAGCAAAAATAAGAATAACACTGAAATATTTTCTCTTTCTCTTTCTATTTCTATTTATGCACATGTATGCATATCTGTTTCCCAACTATTTTGTACAAGTCTATGGTATAATGCACTATATCACTAATCAATATTCTCATGATTCCCAGCTAAAATAAAAGATTAATGGCTAAAGATTAAAGAATAATCATTTAAAGCAGAACAGCACTAAAAAGCATGATTAATTTACACTGACTTTACACAAGAAAACATTAAACTTAAGATAGAATTTTGATAGAAACTTCGGAAAATCTCTAGGACTAGGCAGTGATCAGAAAAGGGGGAAAAGTAGCTCTTCCACCTGCCCCCACTTAGCTGCTGAGTAGCCACAGTGTGAACCCTTAGTTGGACATTAGCTGTAGTGACTAGTGACACAAGTGGCACAAAGTGGCCCCGACTCTTTTGAGACCACAAGACCCTCATTTTGGTGCCTGCTCCATGGCGCCTTGCTGGAGCCTGCTGCTGGGAAGGTACCTCTGTATGYGCTGCATGCTACCGCTGGTTAGAAAACACAAAATGCTCTTTTGCCAGCCTTGCTTAGTATTTTTTCTGCTTTCTGTTACTGTTTTAAAAAATCTTCACTGATGCCGTCTTCACTGAGCTCTGATGGTTCTTCTTCTAATATATTTTCAATAGCTGACTATAAAATAAGACGCCAGCAATTACAAAAGTATTTCCATAGTATTTCACTCAGCACTTGTGGCAGGATATAAAAAACCTCTGGCAAACAAATTCCTGATGAGAGAAAGGAAATTATCTGGACTTCCGCAGCTCTTGTGAGCTGAACACCTTCCTCTCCTACAGCGACACAGCACCTGCTAGGGTAGAATCGGCGTCCTTCAGGCTTTCAATTTACCAGCACTTTTCTGGGGGGAGGAAAAGGCTTCTGCCTGGTAAACTGAGGCACGGAAGGACTAAATGATGTTTCCTAGGTCCTACAGGATGCTTATAGCAGAGAAAGGAATTGACCCTGAATTTTGTTTATGTGCAACCCTTTCAATCACACCATATTTCTATTCTGATTATAAAGCTTACAAACATGGTTATACTAAGAATGTAGCTTGCCCCCTCTGGTCTGCAGACCATGGAAGTCTAACCATAGTTTTCATGTGTAATGAAATAATTATGTGTGCAAAATGCACTTATATGCACACACACGCGTATGCATACATATGCACATCTTAAATACACACACACACATACACAGGCAGAGTAATAATAATTTATGAACTGCATTCTAGAGTTAGAAAAATGACTTTGTCAAATACATTTCTGATCACAGGAACATCTCTTGGAGATGGGAATAAAGCAGACAATGCTGCTCCTACAGAAAGTATCATGTTGCTGAACCATATAGAATTGGTTTGATCGTGATTAGTGGATATTGCTATGCATCTAGCAGTCTTGTTGCTATCTGGTTCATCTCGTGTACTTGGTTAACCAGTGCCRCATCTGGAAATTAAACTAACATGTTAAAGGCTGTATTAATAGCCATGTCTCCAAATATTAATTCTGCTTACAATGTAATATTCCCAGATCTGTTATAGCCATTTGCCCCTCTACCATTACTTCCCTGCTCTGATGTTTGCCCAGTTGCACACTTCAAACTCTTCATCACTGGAGAATGTCTACTCTGCATAGGATTGAAGCTCACATGTCCCGGTCTCTTCTTAGTTTATTACCATGCTTAGTGCCTTTTAAAAAGTGCAACTTAGAGTCAAAACAGTGAATAGCGAGTCAATGAAGACTCGCAAAGAAATGTTATATAGAAAATTGTAACACTGTTCTGCATGAACTTCTTTTCTCTCTTTCCAAAATGGAGAAAACAAAGAAACTGAGATTGTTCTGAAGGGAAAAATGGATAATGTGAAAAATATTTTGCAGCTGTATGCTATTTTGAAGGCAACATATATTTTTAGTAATTAAAAAATGAAAGCAAATTGAACTAACATTCAAGAGAGATATATTTAAAGAGATGTAGAATCCATGACCATTAATCTTTAAATAATACAATTAGTCTCTTTCATGTGATACAAAATCCTATCTAATGTTGTCCTTCTATTGTTAAAATTAGTAATAGTTTTTATTTATAAAGATCATAAGGTATTAGTGCATAACAATAAAACAAAATGGTGTAAATGAGGATTTGAAATTACAGTTTGTATCCAACAAGTTTAAAGACAAAACACATTGGTTTTGTGAGTGCAATCAACTGTACAGGAATATATATAATAAAGGGAAACAGCACAAAACACTACCTCTAAGAAGCAGACTTAAGTGAGCACTTTAAAGTAGCTCCAAAGTACTCAGTACAAGTTTCCTTGACACATAGCTCAGAGAAGGTGGAGAAACCCTCACCTTTTGCGCTGGCTCCCTGGCTCCCTAATGATCGTTTCAGCGTGCCCTACCTGAGTCACTCCCACCTCGGGATGTGGTTGCACATTGCTATTCGGGAGCTGCCAAGGTGCACGATAGCACGAGCGGCTGCTKGGCCGGGGCGGTGCGGCGGCATGGGTGTGGGCGCCCCAGGCAGGCCACGGCTCTGCCCCGCAGCTCTGCCCCGCGCTGCTGCCATGAACACACGCGGCATGATGGGCTGGGAGTGCGGGTGACTTCCTCGCAGCGTGCAGCCCTCTCTCAGGGAGCACTTCTGCTTTCTGTTCGAGGACAGGGAGCCCCGCATTAGTGCCTGGCTGGAGATATGTTAGAGCATAGCCCTGCGTGGCAATGAGAGGTGTCCCCGCGCGTGGTCAGGACAAGGCATCAGCACCGTCATACAGAAGTCTTGCTTTGCTGTGAAACCCCTTGGCAGTCAGACACAGTGTAGTTCCAGCTGATGAGCAAATCGTTATATTTTACAGAAGTAACTGAATTCTGAGTGTATCACCAACCCCCAAATACATAATTTCTCCCCAGAATGGCTTGTGCTACCTCTCAGAGCCAGGCCCACGAAGCCAGACAGCCCCGACAGTCATTTTGAGCCTGGTGATGGGCTCGCAGCTTCAGCTGGACGCGCTGCCGTTCCCCCCTGGGCCTTTACCACTCATCCTGAAAGCGGGACGCAGCCACCCAGGTGCCCTTTGCTGCGTACGCATGGCACATCCCAGCCACGTCCCCAGGGGCGACGCGAGCTCCACGCACGAATGCGTGGCAGCTCTGGCAGATGCAGAGCCCGGCATCCACGCGGGCGCTCTGACGGCAGGCGTGCCGCCACCCACGTTTGGTGTTCACAGCGCTGGCATGTCTGAGACTCAGCCCCAAATGTTGCAAAATTCCTGTTATTTCCAGCAACTGTAGGACGGCAGAAAAGCCTGAGCAGAAGGACTCTTCTAGAAGAAACGGATTTGTTCAGCATGCCGCCGAGGTGCTGCTGGAGACGACAGGGCCCTGGAGGGCCGTGTGCTGCCCGAGGTGCTCTGCTGGCAGCGCCGGGGCCAAGCCTCCGGGCCGCGAGACGCAGGCTGCCTGCGTGTGGCCGTGGCAGAGGCTGAGGAGGCCGCGCCGGCCTCTGCCTCCGCCGAAACCTGTGGGGCCCGGGTAACGTGCTGCTTCCCAAAACCTGAACGTCAACAAGCAGGAGAGAAACTGCCTGGCGGAGGCGCTGGGCCTGGCAGAGGCGCTGGGCCTGGCTGGGACTCGCGTTAGGAAGCAAACCGCTCCCCTGCCCTGGTGCTGGGCCTGGCTGGGACCCGCGTTGGGAAGCAAACCGCTCCCCCGCCCTGGTGCCCATTGGATGACAAGGCCGGAGGTTTGTTAGTCACCTCATACCTCTGCTCTGAATCATCGTCACCAAACGGGCTGGGAAATCTGCGCTTGGAGGGCCAGGGCCAACTGCAGCCTCGCTCAGGGGGTGGAGTAATCATCTAAAGGAGAAATGTGCAGTCCTTAAATGTGGCAAAAATAATGGCCTCGAGTGAGAAGAGAGACACTCCCTGCCACAGGACCCTGAAGAAACGAGACAAGATCTTTGCACTTAAAGAGATATAAACATCATATCGGCACAAGTGCACGTCTGCTGCTCCAGGCTCTGGGGCAGCGAAGCTCCTCCGCCGACGCTGGGAGTCTGGCACAGCCGGAGGAAGTGTGGTTACTCGTGCTTGCCGGGGACCTGCTTCAGCGTGCGCTGCAAACGCTGCCTTCCCACTGGCCCTGCTGAATTTTAGACTGAGTCTGAAGAAAATTATTTCTGCAACAACAATACGAGCCTTGTGCAGATAGCTGTGCATGTAAAAGTCCCTTCTCCCCCATGTAGGGGAAAAAGCAGAAGAAATAACTTAAGTCAAGACCCCAGTCCATTCGCCTTTTAACCAAGCTCCAATAAACTGTGCCAGCATTACATGCCGACGTGGGAAGATTCTGGATTCTTTTTAATATGCCAGTTAAGCCAAAACCTAAAAAAGCGATGCCATCGGCAGGCTGCTAGTGTGCCGATATTTGTGGTGAACGAATAGTTAAGTGTCAGCACGCCCATGTCTATGCTTATGGTGCCAGAGCATTTCTTCCGCCTCTCTGCCGCTGCTGCCAAAGCCCTGGGCTCCAAGCCAAAGGGCTGAACTTGCCTTACATCTCAGAGAGAGAAAATCCACTTTCCTTGGGGGACCAGAGCTCCCAGTGGAAAAGACTAAATTTGGCCTGTGTAGCTGGCACTCTGGAAGAGATTACCAAAACATGCCAGGGATCAGCGAATTTGCAACGGCAGCTGCCGCTGGCGCRGCACAGGCAAACATTTGGGTCTGACACGTGGAACAGGGTCGCCCCATTGCTCTGCCCAGACCCGCTGGTTCAGGGAGAGCGGGAAGCTGACTTACAGCTGGGGAAAAGCCTGTTTGTGTGCTGTTTTCAGGGTTTGCTGGAAGAGCGCATTGAGCTGGCGTGCGGTTGCCAGTTAAATTTCTTCCCTCTGACCACAATCCTGACATTCTCCTCTGCTCCTTAACAGCAGTGATCAGGCTTGTTTACAGAGCACAGTATCGCAGACTAGATTTTTAAGAGATTTTTAAGAGCTGCATGAAACATTACTCACACACTGCGCAGAGGAGAATATTCAGTGTTGAGACGTCAAGCCTCAACCCTCCYTTTGCATATACTGACTTTGCAGATAACGAGGCTCCTTCTGCGTAGATCTGTTGGCATGAGGGGACCCGTCTCTAAAGCTAAAATATAGCCTTTTTTTATCTTGTCTTCCCAGCAATCTTGTGTGGGAAGGTTCACCAGCACCATTGTGTTTGCGCTGGATTTCTGACAGCGATGGGCCGGTGTGGCAGCGAGAGGTCTGCCACGCTGCGCTTGTGCTGCGGGGCGGTGACCTGCCGCTGACCGCCGAGGCTGCTCTGCCCCTGGCCCCCATCCCCTCGGAGCCTGGGGCACATGCGCCAGGGCTCCATAATGCTTGCGCACGAGGTCGGAAACCATCTGAGAAAACATCAGAGGTGCTATGCTATGCAGTGTGGGCACGCTCTACCCATCCAAGCTATCCTCACCTGACACATGGCAGCCCAGATTTGATCTCCTTTTACTTTCACAGTTGTGGCTGTCTGTTATGACCCTTCTAAACATTGCCCGGTAAACCTCACAGCAGTGCTTTTCAACTCTTTTTTGGATTGGTGCTCCAAAATTTTTACCAGCAGCTTGGGTTCTTTTAGGATTGCATATACTAGGTTGCCATTTAGTCTATACAAACTGGCTTTTCCTAGTCCTTTACATCCCTTAAAAGTAGTCCATGAGGTACCCTGGTTTCAACCACTCCAGACTGAAAACCTCTGGAAATCAATACAGGATCAGCTAGACCTTATGTGTTAGTTTGATTAATTCGATTCAATTTTTTATGTGATATTGTGATAACATAGCATTCCTCTGTCCTCAGAAGTACACAAAGATTTAGCAAAGAGACAGGATCTGAGGAATTTATGCTGTAAGACCTACACAGCTCTTTCTATTGCGTTAAATGGCTCCATACAAAAATTGCATGCTGACACTGGGTTTTCAATATTCCATGATATTCAGCCTCAACTGTTATGTCCTTCTTGTTAGGATGCCCCAGGCAGAAGGCAGCATTTGATTTTTACTGTCTGATCTCTCAGGAACCCCTTCTCCTCCTGTCGGGCACTGACTCATTTCCTCTGACAACTTACCTCATCCTGTGTTCTGCTCTGCCAGCTTCRGTTTGTTCTCCCCCCCGCCCCCCATAGCCATAAGGCTATGATTTTGCCTGAAATCTTGCCTTTTTTCTCCACACAGATAGCTTTGCTTTCAGACACTTCAGTGAAGCTCTGCAAGAAGGGTGCTACATAAAGAAAAAATCCAATTATCTTCATATGATGCCATTGGATATTATTGCTGTGCAAATATGCAGAAAGGCAGCAATGATAATAACTCAAGAAATAAAATAGTCTCAAATTTCAGTCATTTATAATTTTAGTATAAATTAAAATCTAATTGAGGAGCTTACCAACCACAGTAAAAAAAATTTCCCAAGGTTGCAGTGCCACCTGCTGGGATCGTTATGATGACATGCATAGTTTCAGGAGGAAGCTAGCAATGTAATTTGGGGTTCACAGTTTTCTATTCCATGTGYGTAACACTGTTTTTCTGGTATATGTATAGTACCGCAGAAGCTGGGTCTTAGTATTCTATAAAATATGTCAATCTTTCTTTGCCTAGGAAACCAATCCTTTCTGAAACTGAAAGTAAGAAAGTTTTAATTACCTTTCCCCCTTTTAAATTCTTTTTCATCTCTCACTCAGATAAATCTCTTATCTCATTATTTCTATCGATTTTAGGACAAAAGGCAATGAAACCTGAATGGTAAGAATCTTAAAATTTTGCAATTTCATTTAGCATAACTAAACTCTGAGATTTGCCTTTTTCTCACTGTCAGGAAAAATGCGGATTTTGAGGGTGTTTTTTTTTCATCTATTTTCAAAGCCCAGTGGTGATGTGCAAATGAGTTTCTGTGTTTCTGTGAACAGTTATTAGATCTTAACACATTCAAATAGATGTGCTTATGGATATTGTGGCTGCTGCCAGTTTGGGCCTAAGCCATGACATAACAATATTGTATTGACAGTACAGTATTGCTGCAGAAATTAAAGTCAGACTGAAAAGTCAGTATTCAGGCTCATCTTAGGATGTGTGGGGAGAGGTACATTTGGAAACTACCCGTCTTACCGATCTGCAGTCCTTATAGCCTAGAAGTAACAAATTGTGCTGCTGACTGTATCAAATTCATCATATTTTTTCACAGTCTTCGATTCAGTATTAGATAGATAAAGCATAGCAATATAGCGGGGGGGGGGGGTGTCCACTGTTACGAATGAAAAGGCCGGAGATGCGGTCAGAGCTGAGACTGAAGTGTAAGCCTCTGTATTGTGATTCAACATGTGTGTATTTAAAAAAAAATAAATCTTTTTACTGAAGTCTCATATGTGCATTTCTGTAATTTTGTGCTGCCTTAGAGAATTAAAACATTACAACAGCAAAATAGGGCACTGTGTACCTCAGTTTTTAAGGAATTGTCCAAATCAATCAATCAAACTTGCAGGGTGCCTTGAAGGTAAACAAACTGAGTAAACTCTGACCGAAAGCAGGAGAGTAGTTTTCAAGGCTGAAAATTTCATAGAGAGGATGCTTTTTGCCAGCATATTTATCCTCAGGGCTTTAACTTCAGTACTGATTGCAATTAAAATTTGATACACAGTGAGAGGCAGTTCTCCCAGTATACATGAGAGGACATCAGAAAACACAGCTGAAATTCCAGCAATGCAGAGCCCATTTTATTTTTTTAATGCATTTAGCACAAATTATAAACAGGAGCAGCACTGGCAGGAGAGATATTAAGTCATGTTGGCAGAGTATGTAGGTTCATTCTGTATTTCCTCTTGAAATGCTGAAGTGTGTGCCATCYGATGAGCTCATGGGTTTTGTTTGCTTTTTGTTTTGTTTTGTTTTGTTTTTTGGAGGCAGGGCAAACAGCTAAGAACTTGTCCATGACTGAGAGATGCTGAACGTTTCAGGGATCAGGCAGGGCTCTGGCAGCCTCTGGGCAGGCCCCAGGGACCCTTTGGTGCCACAAAGACATATTTCCTTCACAATAACAGCTCAGATGGCTTGGAAAGCTGTTCTGGCTTTTGGAAAGATGGAGATTGCTGCAGACAAAGGTGCTGGCACCACAGGGGAGCCCAGGAGCCAGAGTAAGGGCTGCCGGMGCCTCTGGACAGTCCCCGGGGGAGCCCAGCACCCCTCAGAGCAGCTTGATGCAGCCTTTGGATCCCACCTCCGGCTGGGAACCCATCCCCCCCGGCCTCGGGTTACATGGGCCATGGCCATGTACTATCCGTGGCAGGAGGGGTGGAGAAACTTTATAGCCATAGGGTTAAAGGGAGAGAGAAACCACACACGACTTCTGCGAGCACAACACGGTGATGGAGGGGTTCCCCGAAGAGGAGGGCAGTCACTGACCCCGGGGCAGTGTCTGGCGTTGGTACACCTCCCAGTACAGGACCAGTCTCTGGCACTGGGGCTGCAATCCAAGGCTTCTCCCTCCTGCCAAAGATGGTAAATACCGATCTTATCTGCTACGGCGTAAAACCCCCTCACACAATTTATCTCTGGCTTCATTCATCTTTGCACAGCAGCACAGTGTCAGTGGGATGACAGAGAGGATCCTGCTTTCTCTAATGGCGATGCCACAGTCAACGACAGCTAAACCTGGAAAAAATACTGATGAGCAAAGCCAGCTCGGGGTCAGCAGGCTAACCCGGGCTGGTGCCGCCACTTCATGTGCCCTAAACAGTGGGGTTTCACTTATATATTGACATCCAACCACAACATTTGCAACTTGTAACCTGAAGAATTGGTATTCCTGAGTTAGGAATGTGTGCTTTGTATTGCTTGCCATCCTTCCTTCTAATGTGGTAACTCATTTGTCACCTGCCCATTCTGTACTCAGTGTTAATTAATTTCCAGTAAAATGAAAATTAAATATACATTGCAACAAATCTTGAGTGTGAAAGAAATCTGTGTAGATTTTAATTTGACACATCATAAAGTTTTTCAAGCAATGCCAGGAAGACAGCATCTAATTAATCTAATATGCAAATAGAAGCCTGCTAGCAATTCATGCTATCAAATATGAATAAGACAGTGACAAAGCTGAGGTTTATTCCTGGATGATGTGAAGTGATCCATCTCAGTCCTTATGCAGTATTCTGAGAAGCACTGGCTCCATGGAAGAGAGCCTTTGAGAAAGGGTTTCAGAGGGAAATCTCCACTTTCACAGACGAGGCTATTTAAAGACTGCATATCTGCTAGAAAGACCAGGACATATTGGTTCTATCACTCATGGAGAACCAATAATGGGGCAAGAAAATGGATGGATATGCATATAGTAGGGATCTTTGCTTGCAGATTGAACAGACAGGGACGCTCTAGTAGAACCACACATAACTCCTGGTTGGGAAAAAGTCAGGAAAAGGAAAAATGGATTTAAAAGCCACTACTAAGCATTTTGCCCAGGGTACCTGGTCGAAATGGGAAGGCTCTGGTCCCAGATTGCATTTTCTTTCTTCAAGAGAAAACATTTCCTGAAATTTTGCCTCTTTGGTATTGGTAATTGATGGATGTTCATTTTGAAATCTTTCCCTCAAACACTTTTGAATCCCCACTGCTGTATCTGACAGTCTGACAGGAGAATATGTGTAATCTAGTTATCTGTATATTTCTCTGATTTCTGTTCCTTGGCTGTAGCAGAGTGGCAGTGTGCTCCCATTTCTGTACTCTGTCTGTGGGCATTAAGTCCCTGCCAGGAGCTCAGGCTTCGTTGGCACTGCTTCAAGGGGAGGACGAGGTTCTCCAGGTTCAACCCGCTGGTGGAAAGAGCTTGGATGTGTGAGAGTGGGGTGCCAAGGCAAGGACGGAAGCAGTAAGAGGAAGTGTAGCCCACAGTGCCCAGCAGCAAAATATTATGTGATTACCAGACCAGATACCCAGAGTGATTTTATTGCCTTTCATCTGGAATTGGAATAGTGGGATTTGGGGAAGGTGGATCTAGCGGTTTCCACCGGCTGTTCATTTGCACAGACAGTGTTGTACATGCATGCACATGCATGATGGCCCAGTTGCATAGATACAGAATTTGCTAGTTCTGTTCTAAAAGACTCAATGTGAGTCTCATCTACAGGTGACAGTTTTCATGGCATTCAAAATATTTGGAAATACAATATTAAAAAAATTAAAAATAAAAAACGAAATTTTCAAACATGTCCATTGCCAAAGAGTTAGCACCATAAAAGGCGCTGAAACCAATTATCAGGAAGGAGCAGTCTCTTCAGTACCTTTCTAGGAGAGACACAGGAGCTATTTTTCCCTCTTTGTAGTATCAAATCTGTAGTATTTGCTGTGAGAAAAACTCTGTGTTTTCTCTTTGCCAGCATACTCTTTCTTTCTCTATTTTCAACTGAGTTTCCAAGAGTAAGGAATTCATGTGAAGGAACAGGAAAATGAACTCCTTTGGTATGAATTATTATTTTTCCTTCATCTGTGTGCAGCAATCCAAAGTCAATAGGCAAAAGCTGGGAGCCCTGGGATGTGCTGTGACTTTGACGGCAGTTACAGCTTCTCCTTTGCCTGTCGGCCCTGCAGGAGGTGCCTGCGGAGCTTAACCCTGAAGGAGGAGCGGGCTGCCGAATGCCAGCCCCGGTTAGGGTTCAGTTTTTCATTTGTCATAAGCAAGTGGCCTTGTGGCTGCAGCAATGCGCCGCTGGGCTGGAAGCGGGCAGGCCCCGGAGTTGCTTCTCCCCCGCGGCGCCACCTCGCAGAGCGCCGCGGGACGGCTGTAGCTGGGCCGCGGGACGGCTGTAGCTGGGCCGCGGGACGGCTGTAGCTGGGCCGCGGGCTGGCTCCGCAGGGTAGGCGAGGCGCCCGCTCACGCTCAAGCACAGGAAGGGGCCGCTCTCCTCGAAAGGCCAGTTATCACCATCTGGGGTTCAACACTGCCATCAGCAGCCTTTCACCACCGTACATGTTCTGCCTCAGAAAATCTCCCACTAAAGTATATAGTCTGAAGCGAAAAGTAGATTTAATCCTGCCCCAGCAGAAAGTTTAAAAGCSTTACAGAGATGGAGTCAAAGAACCTGGGATTTCGTTCCTGGGCTTTTTGCAGTTGTTTGTTATTATTACCATCGTTTGTTATACTCTGTACTAGTCTACTTGTCCTTTAATATTCTCATTCCCAGAATAGCCTTTCTTAATGATAAAGCACTACTTAAGATTTCCAATAGGTTTTTCTTTTCATTAATATAGACAGCCAAAACCACTTCCTTTTGTTGCTTGAGATCACACAGACCCTTTAAAGGCCCGAGGACACCTGCAATTAAGAGAAAAGCATATTCACAGGACCATGCTGATTTGAGCGGGCTCAAGGAGCAGCCCGGTGAAGAGACCCAGCTCTCTCCAGCTCTCGCATGCACTTTCTTCCAGTTTCTCTCTTGTGATGTGGAAGAGTCACCGTAACTGRGAGCTGCCGCTCGAGCTGTCTCTCTTGCAGGAGCCGCCGCCACTGCCCTCGTGGCCATTTCAGCTTTGCTCAGCCAGATAGCGCGGTGCATATAGAGCAACAGCTTCCAAAAGCCAACAAACAGCCTACGGGAGAGCCCCAGATCTGCATTGCCCCTAATCTGCAATACTGGTATTTCCATGTGCTTAAGTACCCCCCTTGGGTTTCATACCAAACATTGTTTCTTCTGATACAACAATATCCCTGAAAAAGGGCAWATCTCCAAATTCACATGTCCTTTATCATGGTAGGGATGGGAAGGGGAGACTGGACTGGCTTTCTTGTAAAACAGATAGCGATCCATAGGATGATGCTACATTACTCTGAGGAGAGACATGGGGGGGCCGGTGTATACTCAGCAGTGTTGCCAAGTATAGCAGAAGAGGTTTGTGTCTCCTGCCATGACTCTGTATCTTGTGAAGGCGAACAAACAAACTACAATATATCTGTAGTTGTGGTCACTGGAGCCTCGTGGCAAGGTAAAAATATTTAGTGACTGTATCATATGACTGTGCCAGGAAAATAAGTCTAGCCTCTACTTAGTGTATGATAACTCGATTTTCACAATCATCAGCAAGCTCCACCCTTGTCATACTTTGTCAGTAATTTCCTTTATACCCTTAGATTCTCTATGGCATTGCTTCTCTAAAGTGACCATTAAAAGAGATAGATGTCTGCTCACTGTTATGCAATAGCAAAGGGAAGGAAATCACAACCACTCATCCAGTGCAAATGTAGGGATCCAATTTCAAAGACCAGCATTCAAAAATCAAATGACAATTGGCATTTTCCCTCAAAGAAGTTTGATCTCAATGGKTACAAACACTATGACTTCTGCAGAATGCTGTCTCTTGAAATGACATTATGTAATCAACATTGGTCCTTAATATAAAAATTGAATTAGCTCCTAAACTAAAATCTAACAAGACATTTATTTTGCGAATAGCTCAAAATAATTTAAATTAGATCATTCTTCAAGCATGTCTTCTTGGTGAATGAAGAAGAGAGCAGCTGCAGTGATGGAAAGCCACGTAGGCTATCAACACTAGGAGTAACACGCGGTTGTGTCACACAGATTGTCCCTCACGATGACTGTTACTGTGGCTATCACCACAATGCTCCTCAATGCACTTGTAAATGCACTGAAATGGTATTTGTGTGTAACGATGAAACTGATTCTTTCCTTCTGAGTATTTTACAGTTGCTCTGGAAGCAGAAATGTCATTTCTAGTGAGATATCTGGAAGCCAGTGGAGGCATGGCAGCAGTATTGTTTCATGGCTTCAGGCCAACACTTTAAGCGTATGTACTTTTCTCGCAGATTTTAATGGTATCTAATCTTTAATACATGTTGCAGACTTTTATTACAACTATTTAGATGCCTTGAGGACAAGGAAGGGTTGTTATACATATGTAAGGACTGTAGTGCTCTTTCCCAGTGTTTGCACATCCTCCTGGAGAGGAGAACAAATGAACAAAAGAAAGCTAGCTGGTGATAAGAAAGCTCAAATTCCAAAATGAAAACTACTTGGCTGCTATCAAAGTGGTTTATATACTTCTCTAGCTCCTTAAAAATGCTATCCAAAAGACTAACACAAGGATGACAGTTTGTGACATACAGCAGGAGTACAAGTTTTTTTGGGGAGGGGGTTGGTTTTTATCTCCTTGCTTGCCAGGATCATTACAAATCCATAATAGGTGGATTTGGAGTCCAGGGCCAGGTGCATGCCCTGCTACACGGCGCGTGTGACACCTGCTCAGCAGCTCTGTGTCAAACTGTGCAGCGCAGCCTGAGCACCTGGCATCAGCACTTCAGCCAGAACAAGCTGTTTAAGTGCTGCCAGCAAGCAAGACGGAAATGCGCTGGCCAAAGCACGAGCTCTGCTCACCGTAACGAGGMCACACACGCCCCGAAGGAACACAGCCTGACTTAAAAAGTACACTCTGACCAGAGGCTGGTTGGATGTGTTTTATCATAGGTATTATTGCTGATAACTTAAAGCAACAGGTAGGGGAATGCCTTTCTGTCATTTTGTTTACTTTGTGCATTTGGTACATTGCTGTACACATTGTTTCTTTCCTCAAGAAGTCCGTTTCCCATGTTAGCATTAACCTTTCACACAGATGTGACAAAAAGCAATCTTAAAACTTCAGGAACACTTCCTGAGTAAAACAGAGTAAACCAAGTTGCTCCATGATCCTGGGAATGAAAGATGCTTTCTCCTCTACAAATTTGTGCATTCTAGTTCATTCCTTTTTACTGACTGGTATGTAAGAAGGCTACGGCAGAAACTCCCACCTTGTTAGGTACCAAAGAACCTATACACTAAGGATACTGGCGCAGGCTTCAGCCAGAACTCATGCCTTTTTAGACATCAAAAAATCCACTTAGGAGAAAAACTAAGCAGAGACCTCTCTGGTGTCTAACAAAGCACAAACTCCAAAAGAAAATTTCCTTTCAACTAATGACAGTTATAACAACAACTAATAACTATCAGTTATTCCTAATATGGAGAGTCCATATGGTTTTCTGTTATTGGATCTGTTCTCTTTTTTGTACACTTAGAAGAAAAACTCAAAACAGAGTTTCAAAAGATTTGAAGCCTTAACTCTTCAGGAAACCAGGCTAAAAACACTATCCAGAACTTGCTTAAAACAGAATAATGGCCAGGAAAAGAAATGCATTTCACAAAAAATGATGTCTTGGACAAGATCCAGCTGCTTTCCAGGGTTCCTTTGGGTATTGTTTGTCCTGAGTAAGTTTAAGCTGAGGTTTAAACTGTTATTTTCATCATGCATGAGCTCTGAGCATCTTTAAAAATAATTGCTCATAGAGGGTGGCTTCTGTGACTGAAAGGCATTGCTGTAGCATCCAGAAATTTAGCAATCCCCATAACTGAGAGCACAGAAGGTGTATGTCATTCTGCAAGGGACCATGCTACTTCAAATAAATAAGAAGCTTCCTTGCTTAAAAAAGCCTTAAAGCAGCRGCTTCCTGACAATGAAGCACAACTGCCTAGCACCAGAGGAACACAAATTTGATCTTTGTCCTGGAGCAACAGCTGAATGATGTTGCCTGATTTCTACCATTTGCAGAAATACAGAAGCCTTTATGATAGAAGAAGGACATCACTATGTGGAAACTCCTTCTCATGTACAAGCTTGTTTTTTAAGACATTTTTTTTGAATCAAGATGAGAAATTTGGTATCAGTTTTCAACATGCCTTCCCCTGAGAAGCAGAGGCTTTCCTACATAATATGCCATTTACATTGAGTGTATCTTTATTAGCTGTATCTTTCCTGGCTGCATCTTTATTCTGTGACAGCTTTGCATTATTAACCATTGCAGGTTTTATTGTGAAGTTTCATTGCTGTGGTTGCTATTTCATAAAGGGAAGGATCATCATTTGCATCTTGTGGACGCAACACAACTGGAGGGTGCTGGAATTTCACCATTACGTCTGCAAGTGATCTACATTTTGCGATTATTGGGACAGTAGTGCAGAATAAATTGTATTCTGAAATTCTTCCCTCATGGCTCCCCACTGTTAAAGGTACCTTTCTCTCTTTCATCCCCAAAGATTTTATTGAACTATCACAGCCAATCCTGTGCTACATTTCCCTCACACCTTCTCCTCCACTTTTAAAATCTCCCATTAGACACTGCTATTTTGAGGAGCTGATACCAAACTATAAAAAAATTTCTTAAACTTGCCCTGGATCTCCTCAAATGCCCCAGACCACTGGTGGAAATGTAGCTGAAGCTATTAATGTTTTTTATAGAAGATGCTATCTTGAAAGGTTTAAGCTACTACCTCCCTGCTCTCATGTCTTTGGAAAGATCATCAATTTGTTAAGTAGGAGCAAGAATAATCTGTTCTACTCACTGCTTTTTTTAATCAGTGGGTGCATTCATGGCTTGTTAGCAGAGCACTTACTGCCACTCTGCAAGCTGTCAACCTGCCACCGTGGTTTCTTTCCTAACCCTCCCATAAGCCACCATATGAGTATGAGCATTTTTAATCAGATTGGCCAACTGTCCTGAAGGTTACGTGATGAAATTCTCTGTTTTATGCAAGTCAAAGAACACAAAAGTTTCATAATGATTGTGACAGCCTTCAATTCAGACAGCATGATGAGCAAACAGCTTTTCTGTTAAAAAAAGGGCAACTGTRTTTGCTTCCCTGCCATTATATTGTCAGCCAAATGTCTGAAAATAAATCAGACAGATAAAAGAATTACACCAGCCAGCACTGAGTGTTTATAATGCCAGTATAGCCATAGTCTCGATCAAACTCTAGAGACACAGTGCTACTGAATTTCAATGGGTGCCACTTACACCGTGGAGGGGGTTAGAGAAGCCTGGTCTACAGTTATATGGGTTTGGATCCTGCCGTCTTTTGTGTGTGTGTGAGCATAAGCACAGTGCGGTCTCACTGGCTGTGGTTGTATCCAGCCCTGATAAAAATAGGATGTGATTCAGTTTCTCTGCCTTGAGAATGACTTACACCAAGCCAACTTTGCTTCTAGCTAGACCTGGATCTGAGAGGAAGCCCTGACGTCAAGGAAAGGTTTGCTTCTGAGCTCCACAGGGGTAGGATTTTAACATTGTATTTCAGGCCACTGAGATATTTCTCCCAGCACTGCCAAAAGTCTCTGCTGCTCTTCTGTTATTGTCTTTTGCCTCAGTTTAATTTCATATTTGTTTCTCTCTGTGCAGAAAATGTTTCTGCCCTGTAATCCTATTTCATAATCTCTTCCATGCCTGTTTAATTTTTATCATCTTGAACCTCCCGGGGTCTTCTGCAAAGCAGCAATCAGATGTCTGCCTGCTAGTGCAACCCTATTCTCTGTTCTGTCAAGTTGTAAATATCTAAAATACTTGTGTCCTTTTCTACCTTTTCCAGGTACAGTTCAGACAGAGCTACACAATCTTACAGAGTACCAAGCCTCAGTAAAATTACACATATGCTATGAAAAGGATGTGCTGGATTAGTTTAATGCTGGATTAGAAACCTTTAAGTAAAGCTGTCTCTCTCAAATCCATGAAATGTATCCCATTGTCTTGAGAAGTTCCCYGATTTCTTTTCCTAACTTTTGCTTTATCTATCCCAACAGGAATGAGAGCTGCTTTTCCTGTAATATTTTCTTTACCTGTCTTTGAGGCATGGTACAATTTTTACTGTCTTATAAAAATGCTTATAGAAAATGAGTTGAAGAACATTTTTCTTTTACATAAGATGATTTATATTCTCTGCTCTCTGTATGTGAAGGTATGACTGGAAGATTTTGGAAGGCAGAAGTGACTGAACCATTTTACAATCACTGATTTTTTTGATTTTGCGACTCAGTAGCAAACAAACGATCAGAGCCCTTTTTCTTCTTCCAGATTCTCTCTGGGAAGGAAAGAGCAGGGGCCATGAGAGGGCTTGGGGCGCCGCGCTCCCAGCAGCATCTCAGGACGTCCCGGTTGGGAGCCCACCAGCTCTGCCCGCTCGCTGCAGCCGGGGCAGTTTCTGTGTGAGCCTTCRGGGAAGGGAGGCAGCAAACCCAGCTCCCAGCTGCTCCTAGGAGTGTCAGTCAGCTCCCRACTGCTGTGGCAGGATTCCTGGCTCATTTGAATAATGGGTTAATTAATGCTTCTCTATTTAAAATTGCTCCATTTCTGAGTTCATCGAAGTCTGCGAAAGCATTGTCACTTGCTTTATGGGGTGTAGAAGGAGGCGTAATTAATATAAGATGAGGGAAAACAAGACAGGAATAGGAAGAAATTGTGGCAGAAGAGTAACAGTTACTATGGCCAGTAAGAATATATATTTTTTGACTCATTTTCTCTTCTGGCACCATGCAGTGCTGTAGCAGAGTCCAGTTCTAACACAAGCAACACTGGGTGTATTGTACAAAGACTCAGGCAACGTGGCAGAGGTGTTATCTACATAACCCTCTAGCAGGCCAGGTGAATGCTGTCAGGAAATATTTGACAGGAGTGTGGATCACATCTTTATTTTATAGTAACATACTTCAGCAGAACAAGAGATGTGGTGCTCAATTTGAAAGAGTCTGTAGGTGGTGGGGAGAGCATGTCTGTGTTTTTTTTCTGAGAARTAGGTGGTGATAAATGATTCAGCAAAAGAAAAAATAGAGAGGGGAATTCTTCACAGTTCCCCTTAGGGATGGCTTTTGAGATATGCAGTACATTCTGCTGGGACCTAGATGGAAACTTGCTACCTAAGTGCATGAAAATGTATCAAGAGCCCAAGTAAAAGTATTACTTGTCCAAGCAGAGTTTTCTCACACAAAAATAACTGCAAGAGTAGTCAATAAAATGGTACGCTACAGAACAGCCCTCATTAAGTTATTGCATAAATCAGAACAGTTAATTCAATTTGAAGACATACATGGCACTACTCCTGGGCATCACATTACAGTGTCTGTAAACAACGTAAGAAGCTCCATGCTTGATTTTCACTCGCAACACAAGCTGCTTTCTTGCTGTAGCATAGGGAAGTCTCTGCAAGGTGTGGAGCAAACACAAGGTGCCTGGTGGGGAGGTCTGACTGGCAAAGGGCACATCTGAAGGCAGTAAATRAGAACCCAGTGTTCATAAACACAAGTGATTATTTGTTAAACTCTAGTAACCAACATTGGGAGCACCTCCTCTGGTGTGAATATTCATGATATGTTTACTGTCTGTTCAATATCAGAGCTTTGTACACAGTAGGAGGGAAGCTACTTGGCGTGCGGGCAGTGCAGCCAGCCTTTGAGGAGCCACCTATAAAGAAAAGAGCAAGTGCTGGGAGTTGCTGGCCTGAGGGCTCTCCTGCATCAAAGCCCAAGACAGCCTTGTTACAGCAATGAGTGAGAGTGGAGGCTCTCAGTTTGTCTGTTTTAAGCCAAAACATGAAAAACTGAAGTCAATTCATCTTTTCTAGTCCATCTGTGACAATTCAGTGGAACAGAACCACTTTGCGAAAGTATCCTGGCACCATTTCTGAAGAAGTTTGCTCTTGGGAGGGAAACACCAGCACCATCTAGGTCATAAATCATACATGGTCTTTGCAAATTGCTGGGCTGGCCAGTGCTGTTTTGTCATCCTGCTTTGGCATCTGTTTATTATCTTTGCTATTCCTTTTGTGCCAGGGCTATATACTGTGCAAACCATCCAGGAAGTTTATCATGAGAACAGATGTCTAATGGCAAAAAGATAAGAATATCTGAATGCTTTCTGAGGGCTTTTTTATTTATTCAGTTCGTTTAGTGGTGGCCTTATAAATCCATTTGTGCAGGCACAGCTGCAGCAGTACTTGCCATACTTATACACAGAATAGTTACAGCACAAAGAAACAGAAACAGTGGGGAAATCTCTTGGTCTACCATCTGGATAGCAGAAATAATTTCTGTAGAGTGCAAAACTGCTGAGGCCTTATGGCTCCCTTCTTTTCCTGTCTCTGTCCTGATTGCTGAAATTGCTGACCTTGTTCTAATTAGCATCTGCTGCAGTGCTGGCTTGTGTAAAGTGCGACCCTGGGCTGATACGAGAAGCAAAGTTGGGAGGATAAGCGTATTAATCAGAAAAAAGAGATGTGGAAATACATCAGTCCTTCAATCCCCTTGACACAGGGCCAGTAACATATAGATGATCTCAGACAAAAGAAACGTCCATTACCTTGGTAAAATCCTGTGTTGCCAGTGTGAGGCATAATTCCCTGTTTGCAGAGATAATGTCAATGATTGGAATAATCATCAGCCTGATCCAGCTGGAAAAGTAAATGCTCCACTTGCACGGCTAGAGTCATGTTTGCTTAGCAGGAGCACCTGTGAGACGCTGGAGGATGAGCTCTCTCTCATGGAATATTTCTGTTCCCACTTCTATTGTCCTTTGCAACGGAAGCTCTCACCTTTGTTTTTACTATAAATCCTCTGTAGGAGAGAGATCATCCGCAGTTCTGACTCAGACCATTAAGAGCATATTGAGAAATAACTTAGGTTTCCCAGAAGGCTAATTTACGTCAGCAAGCAAAAAGATAATCACAGTCATAAATCTTTGTCCATGTCCGTATCTCATGATTGCTTTAAAAATATCAGGACAATACTTTCTATACCTTAACTAAATGTAGTAATTTGACTTGTTTTTCCTGATATCTGCAGTACATGAAAGTTATACTGTTTTATAGCAGTCTCATTTCCAGCATGATGGAATTAAGCATAGTCCATAAATTATGCATGACTTTTTAACATTCATGAATCCCATCATCTTACTTTATTGATCACTTCTTTCCCATAACTGGCAACAGCCCACGAGGAAATGAATGTTTTACATCAGGCAAATGGGAATTTTATTGATGTAATATTGGGGGAAAAACAGACATGCTTAGCAAGCTAAAATGTTATTGTCTTTTACATTTGTTTGAGAACAGTATCAGTGTCTTCCTGCCTGCATTTCACATGGGATCTTCAGAGAAGTTAAAAAAGCTGCTCTATGTAGCATTCATAGGGGAGCTAAGATACCTACCTAACCTTCCATTGCTATTAATATTAATGAAAGTAATCATGTACCTCCCTTGCCTTCTATTAATATTAATGAAAGTGAACACATATGTCAATGGAAGGATTTTTCATGGTGCCTCTTTTTCTTAGGACTGACAGTCAACCTTTTTGGCTTTCACTACCCCTACCTTTACTTTGCACACATATAAAGTAGGTGCTCCTGGCCACTTGCGACAGCAGGCTCTTCTGCTGACCCTCTGCAGCTGAACTTCCTTCCACTTCAGCATAAATAAAACTACCATGAATAATCTGGTTAATAAAGGCGGTGTACTACAAAGCAGTTTTTACCCCAGAGTCATTTATAAAACACAAGATCTAAGACCCATCAACAGGAACAAAACTCAACAGCTGTAGAGGAGCCACAGCCATACATCAGAAAATTCATAGAATAGAAAGAACTCCTTAAAAACTCTTATATCACACTGTACTTAACTCATCACTGATAATTTTTGCCACTCGTGAAGGCAAATAATCACAAGGGACCATAATTTCTGCATTTGCCTAACTGAAAATGCCCCCAAATTACTGACTCTCTGATAATGAAACTCAACATACAACTGACTCTATTTAATATTCAAATTGCATCCCAAAGAACAGTCATGATAACAAAAAAGATCCCCATGTTGATTGTGTCCTGTCATGACTGAATTTGTGTATTTGTGAAAATACAGACTCATAGTCTGAGGACAGTTGAAGAAATTTTAGTTCTCTACATTCACCTTCTAAATTTTGTAAATGTGTAACTGTGTAAATGTGTAATTGTGGGTTCATCACATTCTGTTTCCAGAAAATGCCTGACTGTATTGTATACTTTGTTGAAAATCAGTAGGGGAGAAGAGCTGATTTTGTATCAGCTATTGGATATACATAAAGAGACCAATTCTCTCATTTGGTTTCCTCTTCGTCACGGAACTTTTTGCTTATTGTGTGTTACTGAATTTGTGTCCACCACGAAAATGAAGAGACTTAGATCTATTCTAATAAAATTTTGCATCAAAGTGAAATTAACTTACAAAGAAAAATGAGTACCTTAGTAGTTTGAAACTTGCTCCTGATTTGCTCCCTTACTGTAAGAACRTCCACATTCCTCACAGCTGTACTGCTTCAAAATATGGCAGCAATGTAAAATGTGCATATAATGAAAATTCTCCTTGTTTAAGCATAACATGATAACATGCCATTCATGCCTCATTTTTCTCCGGGGTGGGCAGTATAAGAAATAGAAGGACCTCTGCTTTTTTTTCTAAATTGTTTCAAAATAGTTGAAAAAAGCTTAATTGTCCTTTGGGAAGGTTTTGAATGCTCTCACTTATGCCTCATATGAAATACAAGTCTCAATAGTCCATTTCCATTGGGGGAATGGAAAAGCCATTCCCCCAAACGGTCCTAAAAGGAAAGTAAGAAGTACATCCAGTAGCCATGGCAGCAGGGAGAGCTGATGTTGCATATCAGAAAGATGAACCATTTCTCCAAAGACCCTAGAAACCCACGATATAACAGATTATCTGTAATCCTAGCAATGAAGTAAAACAGCAAAGAGGACTATGGTCTTTAACAGGGGCAAAAAAATCATCGTATTCTGAGATATCTTCGCAAACAAAGCATATGAGAATTTAACTGCTTCTGTCTTAATCCAGAAGTAGAGAGGGGATAAAAAGAGAACAAAACAAAAATCCATTCTTGAATTCTGAAGTCTGCAACTAGTTAGCAATAGCCTCATTTGGCAATCTGTCTCCAAACTATGCATGTGTACATCCCAGACATGAAATCTTCATCAGTCTTCCCTTTGTAAAAGTAACATCCCCAGGTGGGCTTTTTTAGTAGTCAAATCAAATATAACTTTGGATTACAGGAGAAAATGATTCTTCATCACACATCACAGGAGAAGACATGTCTTGATCTTTGAATTTTGAGCAGCTCTAACTTACTGGATAGCCAGGGAATACAATGACCATCTAAGGGACCTACTGACCATCCTCATGAATATACTGAATTAAATCACTTTATTCTTTAAGAATGACCCTTTGTCAGCAGCRCTACATGACTTTATATAACTATAGCACCACGGTGTCTTTACTAAGTTGCATACGTTTTCCAGTTTACTCAGTCATTTGTAGTAACTTTGTGACTATGCAGAATTCTTCATAAATATTTAATTAAAATTATTCTGCAGACAACAGCACCAGGGAAGAGTCAGAACAGAAAGTGAGTCACTGTTTCTTAATCAGAGATGAGTGACTAGGCAGCTCAATCAGCTGCAGTCGAGTCCCACATAGGCTTGCGGGCCGCATCCTGGTGTGAGCAGGTGGTTAGCCGCACCAAGGAGCGTGCACTAGCTGAGGAGCTGGGACCTCCCTGGTACCATTCTGGAGCCAGAGAAATTTCATGAACTGCAAAATTATAGTCTAGTTCTTCGCCTGCATGGCTTTGTCATTTATAAAGCTTTTTTTCTCCACAACAACAACCAACCCCCTTAGCACTGGCAGAAAAAAGAGAGATGACAGATGACTTCTTGCTAGCATATCTTTTTTATTAGATAAATCCATACGGATCAGGGCACCATGAGTTCAGTATGGCTTAACAGTTGAGGTATGACCCTGTCCAGCTTGTTGAGGTAGATACCCAAGTACTTCAATGCCTCACTTCTAGGCGTTTGGTCCCCCAAGTGCAATTCACAGATTCAAAATGGGATCCTAATCCCGGCTGGACACCCAGTGCGGTTGTGTCAACTCAGGAAACAAAAATATTTTTAATTAAAAAAATCTGGGGGGCTAGGAAAACTATTTCTTATACCATCAGCTAGAGTATCTGTGAGCAAACAAGCACAACTTCTTTGAAGGAAAATTGTGTATTCTAAACTAGTAGAAATCACTGTGGCAGTAAAATAGTGGTAAAATTAGTAGGAGTAAACAGTAAGAGTAATTTATTTCAACTTTCAGAAGCTTTTACCATGATATTATGGGTGGAAATAAGAAATAAAAAGTGATCATGCGTTAAAATAATTGATTGTTCATTAAACACTTAGTGTGCAGTACAGCAGTTCCTGTGTTCCTCTGGTATAATTTAATTGACTTCTGTTCATGCTAATGTTTTTCTGGAATTTGTTTTCATTGGTTTGGTGGCCTATAGTTAATTTAGCATATGTGGTTAACTGCAAAAAGTTTTTAAATAATAACAAGCATTAGGCTGACCTCTTGGTCTTGCCTGGTTAAATGAAAGCAGATATGCTAACAGCTGCAGAGGTCCTTTAAGAAAAACTAATGAAATGACAACTTTTCTGAAATGATACTTTTCATCTACAGTGCCTTTAAAGTCCCCTTCACAGTTTGGAGGAAAACAGCTCACCTGGTTGTGCACCTGGATGTAAGTAGCCTGTTTTTGCTCTTTTCTTTCTTTGGTAATTCATGTGCACAAATTCATGTGCATGTCCTAGAGGGGAAAAGGAGCCAGCTTAGCTACAGCTGGCACTAATCTGCAGTGATGATGCATCAACTCCCCCATGAGCACAGGCTAAAGTAACTTCATTTCACACACAGTCCCCCAAGAAGTGAGCATGCCTGATGTGTTCACAGTAGCCTGGATGGCTGCAGAGTTTCTGTATCAGCCAGCATTTCCTCAGGACACAGAGCTTCCTGTCCCTCTGGACTGTGTTGCTATGCTCCGACTGCGAGGTGTGCACGAGGGCTCCCAGGCACCGGTGGGAATGACCTGTATGGGGATGGGTGACAAGCTCRTTGCCCACAGCTGTTCACCTGGGCCCGCTACAGAGACGACCATGTTGTCCTTGAAACAGTTAGGGAAACGCTGCRCTTAATAGCCATTTTAGATTAGGAAGAACCTGTTTTGTTTAGTCTTAAAATACTGGGCTGCAAATGGTAGCTGTTGAGGAACCGCTCTGGAAGATTAGCCCACGCTGCGGTGGCACAGAGCCGTCCCTAGATGATCGCCTGCTGCTGTCTGGAGCAATTGGGTCATGGGCCATGCTCTGGGAAGATGCCAGGGCATTTGTAAGCTGCCAACAAAACAGACCAGTTATGTCCTACTCAAAGGCTGCAAAGTCTTCAGGAGGCTCAAGAGTTCCTCTCTCAAAACAGAATTCAGCGACATTTCTTGTGTTAATCTAAATCTGACTGCTTCAGTGGAGAATCGCTTCTCCCATAGAGAGACATATTTCAAATTTCTTGAAAAGCTACAGCTTACATTTATTCCAAAACCAAGGTATAATCTTCCAATAAATTGTAAATCATGAATAGGTTCAATAAGTCTTGTGCATCTTTGCTTAAGATACCTTTAAGCTGGTTTTAGCTTTATTTTCATAGTTTATAAAAATTTCCACTGTGTAACAGAATAGAAGATTTTACTGAAAAAATGATGATGCAAAGGTTAGCTGAAAAGTGTCTAATTATCATTTTGTCAGTCTCATTGACTTGTCCTCATTGAATGATGCTTATTTTTTCTGCATATGTAGATTTTCTCAACTTTGCTTACTCTTTTGTGGCATATTCTGTCTTTCTGCAGAAGTTTGAGAAACTGCCCTGGAAATTAATGAAACTATGGTCAAATGTAAGTTACATTACATTAACTTACATTAACTTATATTAAATTACAGTAATTTACTAAAGCAACATATATTTCTATTTTGGGATAAGTCACATTTTGCGCTGTAACACTACCCTGGAAGTTACTGTTGTTCGGTGACAGTTATTGTTACAAACTGCTTTCTCAGATTTTTCAGGACTGCAGGATGTTATCAATCCTCAGGGAAAATGCTCAAGTTAAAATTCAGAATTGCATTCTATTTTAAATGAAAATTATCTTCAGCATGTGTAATTGTACACAAAATAAGTCTCCACAGTTTCACATATAAAATCCTTTCTTTCCCAATTCTGTTTCTCTTTCGTTTATGCCTATCACCATTTGTGCTATCTCTGAATTGAGGGATGGCCACATTTGGCACCAAATAATTGGTATGTCTCCTGTGAGGTGCCTAGCCCACCTTTTGACACAGTGCAAATGCTAAACAACGGTACTATCAGATGGATGCAATAGGCAGCTTTGTTTCAGTAATTCTTAACCAGTACAAAAGGTCTCCCTGTGTGCTGTTTTTTATCAACATGCTAGTTTGAAACGAGTCTGCTGTTTCCAGTCGCTAAAGGGCTGACTCTGTCATTCCTGCATGAGTGCCACTAATAAAATCAGTTGGGCATTGCGCTGCCTGTGCCTCACTCTGATGGTCTTGCTGTATGAAAGGCAACTAGTAGTGTATGGGGGAGCAAGCTACGGGGCACTGATTGCGCTCCGTTAGGCATAAGAGCCTCACCAGATGCTTTTAGCCATGCTGTAGTTTTGCACTTCCACGGCACCTTCCACCTGAAAATCCTCGAGTGCTGTGAGAAGGAACCTCTTATTTTAGGTTTCCAGTATGAGGTGAAATCACTTATAGGCTCTTCTGGTATTTTTTAGTCCCACTGTGCCACTGGAGAGGTATCTGCCAACAAGGAAATGTGGGGGCATATCGAGCCTTAAAATCTTCACGATCCCTTCCAAAACATACCTAGAAATGTAATCCTGCGGTTTATACATGCAACTTATAAGAATGATCCTGTCATTAACACAGGCTGGTGTGTCTTCAGGCTACCTGAACCAGAAAGACATGTGAACCCTTCAACGTAAATTAATCCTGTACTTTTTTTATATTGACTAAAACTTAGTTTGATGCTGTAATGTCACCTAGATTTGTTATCTACTGCTGTGTAACCTTTACGAAACAGCCAAAAAAATCAAAAGAACTTTATCCGTTTGGATGCACGATAAATGGAAACGTTTCCTTTTTTTGGTAACACAGGGGGAGAGGAACGGGGCTGCCCATATGAATCTGAACATATCCTTCTGGACAGAGGGCTGCGCTACAGGACCAGGTAAGCAAAACTTTGAATCCAATTTATAAGATTCTTACCTGGTGCTTTTAAGTAAAGGGCAAAGGCCAACAAGTGAGGCAGATTTTGATAGGTGACTTTGCTTCCAAGTGGGCTGAAGCCTGCAAGATAGATCATTTCCAAACCAACCCGGGCTTTTCTGGCACAGAAGGCAGGAAAACACCCTCCCTATCCCCCCAAGCCTGTCTATGGCCTTGCTTCTTTTCAGGACATCAAAACTGTTTTCATTGGCTGTCAGTAAAAAATGCTGTTTTTCTCTCTCTTACACACATTCAAGTTTTCAGAGCTCTGCAGATCCTAAGCAAGAAGGTATGGTATAAAGTCAGGATACTGTTGTTTTATTCCCTATGACATGCTAAAGGGGAAAGAAAAGACCTTATAAATAGCTGCAGGCAGAAGAGAAGGCTCTTGTGTTCAGTGCTGGTTTTATGATGCCAAAGTGAAGCTGCTATGAGTCACTCCTATAACTTACATGGACATGACACAGACTTTTGATATTTAATATTTTCTTTTACACTTACTAAAAATTATAATTCCTCTTGAAAGCTTAGATCCACTTTCTTTTCCTACCATTTAGTCCCTTAATATTTGTAATTTTGCCATTTTTTCCAATGTGCATAGTCCATCTAAATACTTTTCTGGCCCTTATTGCTACAGTGGATGAGTGCTTATAGAATTTATAGATTTTATTCAATCAGTAGCTCATATTGTACTTGGCAATTAGAGACACAGGGAGTCATTGTGCCAGGCTCACAGTCACACAGACATTATACAGCGGAACCAGGAACAGAATCAGGGAAGGCGTATATGGTATTTCAGCTGTGGGATCAAGTCTGTGCTTGAGCTCAACTTGCTTTTTTATCTAGACTCTTTGGAAAGAACTGTGATATTTAAGAGAATTCAAAAACAAGGTGAAGGAGAAAAGCTGTGCTCATTTTACTGCTAAAGTAGACCCCATCCTGTCCCTTTGGCTTGCTAGGTTTCATAAGCATAAAAAGGTGTTAAAAATAGCACTGTCTGATTTTATTATAATGGCCAGTTCAAACAAACCACAGCACAAACAGGAAAAATATTTTTCATTGTTCTTTTTTTTCCCTCACATCATCCTTCTTTTTAGGCGAACCCGTATAAAAAAGGGTATTTTCTAGGGTATTTTTCCTTTCTTTCTGTGGGTATATATGTTTACTTTCACACACACACACACACACACTCGCACACAAACACACACGTATCATTATGGTGATACATAAGTCATATCTTGTGGATATTCGGTGAACAACATTTGGCAGACAAGTCTGCATACAAGAAGACTGATATGACATGTGAGGAGCTAAAATGTGGAGTCCTCTTACAGCAATATTCCTGTACTGCACTGAGCTACGGGTATCCTAGGTGGGACGGCAGGATCAGGTAGGGTGCAGAAGCAGATCAGAAAGCACACAGGATTTTTGCCCTTTCTCCAGCCTGTGTAAATAGAACTTAAGTCTTTTGAATGCTGAATGATTTCTGCACTGATTTGTTCCTGGTGGCACAAAGCCAGGTAATACCTTCTCCATTTTCATCACTGAAAGTTCACAGCACCATGCGTTCTGAACTCTGTTTTTGTAGTCCTGAGCCTGCTTGGGCTACTACCACAAGCTAAACAGAAATAATAGTTAAAATCAGTGTGGCTAGTAATACAAAAGCACTGGAAACAAAAACTTCCAGACGTGTAACCTGGACTCACAGTGAGTGTCACTGGTTTTGGTGGAGCTCTGTGCGATTCTACGAATGTGCCTGTATAGCACATTTTTACATGCTTAGGACTATGATCCGGATTCTCACTTCCCCTGAGACCCTTATATCCTTCTAAAAATGCATTTACCCCAGTTTTAAGTGTGTCTTTACTGGAGAAGGAATTAGTGTTAAAGCGATGAAGACTGCAGCTTTTTGAGCCCAGAATTACTTCCTTACTGCCTTCTTCGAGAGCAGAAAGGGGCCCTGGTCCAGCCAGATCATCTAGCTGCTACTATCTTTCGCAAAGAAGTAGTAGAAAGAGGCAATTAAGAGGATAGCAATTTTGTCCTTCATATGGACATACAGAATATTTCACTAACTTTGTCAGCTTTGAAGACTAAGCAATCTAATAAGAAAATATCACTGCTCGTGAGACAGCACTTGATTACCAGTAAACCACATATGTAGCTCACGCCTGGTTTGTAAGTTGCTTTGAAATAATTGCTTGCCTTTCACTTTTTAAATTATTTGAGAAATGACGAGGAACATTTTCACTGAGAGAGACACATGGTGTGCACCTACCGATCAAGCTTGATTTCTGTCTACTTACAAGTGCTGCTTCAAGCTGTGTTCTTTCTAATATTAGACATGTACTGGAAAGGCAGACCTAGACCCGGCAGCTGTTCCTTCCGGACTGCTGGGGGTGGGTAGCCTTCGGTCCACAGTGTCATCTGGCAAGGAGCCTCTGAAGAGCCCTGGGGCAAAACATGAGCCGAATCTTTTACACTGCCAGCAAGAATTAAATTAATAAATGATGATGAAGGAGCAAATATCTCAGGTGGATCCTAGGGGACAGAATCTGCAACACGGACAGTTTGTGGGATGGACTTTGGCACAACAGTTCAGTTTTCTCTGCCTCTTTTTCTGTGCCATATACATGAATGATGGGTAGAAATACATAGTTCTTTTGTGTCATGCCTTGATATCTATTACTATAAAATACTCTGTGAGAATCACAGTACTTTGTTATCTAAGGTCTTTTTCTCAGCTAGAACATTCACAATAATGTTGTATTTGAATAACATTGCCCATTTTAAAACACATTTAAAAGCATCTTCTTCTCATTCTGTATAAAATTATTCTTTGAAAATGCTTCTTTCCTTACAATAGGGTATCAGAGTGTTGTGTGCATCAAGGATACTATTGACATATTCAGTAGGATATTTTTAGCATAGTGGAAAAAAATTTTTTTGAGAAAGGTCAGTTCTTTCACTGTGCTAATTAAATTGCTTTGGAAGGAGATTATATCACGATGGTGACCAGCAAGCTAACCAGAAATCATACACCAGTCTGCAGTAGGCAGCTTTTGTAAAAATGTTGGTATATGAATGGCTGGCAGAGAGATACACAAATATGCTAATAGATTGCCAGTGAGTCATTCGACAGAATATTTGTTTCTTTGATGTTTTCATTTCACAAAGCAGGGCAAACAGAGGGATCTCTTAAAAACAGATCATTTTCATCCACTTTTAATTACATTTCTTATTAACTAAGYGTAGCATTGTATACGTGCTTTTTAGTAGCAGACTGTTACTATTAAATGGAAGCATACACGAAAGCATCAGCTGGTTAATCATGGCCATTAGTAAGGCTGTTTTTATTGAAAGTATGTTTCCAATACACCTTTTGAGAAAATGAAGATGCTCTGAATAAATGATGAGACAGTAGTTTTTCCCCTCAGGTGTGGCTGGACTGAAAGTATAACAAATTCAGACAGTATTTGTATCCAGTTCACAATAGTTTATTTAAAATACAAGTGATTTCACATCACAGCTTTCTCAAGCTTATTCAGTAATAGTAGATCCAACTTTCAAGCTGCTCATGACTAAACTTATTGTCCTCTCTTTGCCAACCATTTTGCTTTCTCCAGCATTTCATTTTGCTTGAATGGCCAGGAACATTCCTCAGTTATCCCTTTTAATCTTTCCTTCTATATGGGGTCTTAAGCATAGTTGGCTAAACCTCAGGAAATGTTTGCAATTCCAAGGAACAAAGCAAACAACCTAATTCAGAACTACCACAAGGTGGGGTCAGGCCATTTATGATTTGAGCTGTCCGCAGAATGAGTAACGGTCATGTCCATCTTTGCTTTCTTCCCTAAAATCCTCCACACTTCTGTAACATGTATTTGCTCTTTCCAAAATTATCTGCAGGTCTGTGAAAAAGCAGAACTCTGTTCAGCTGCCTTCTCACTCTTATGCTTACCAATGGTTATTACAGCATTCATGCTTCAGTTCTGTTGTCTGTACTGCTTGCCCACTTATATCAGTGAAAGTCTCTGCTTCTGATTATTGACATACGAGCAACTAATTTTTCCAAAAGCTTTTGCTGATCTCCTACAGAGCACTTTGGTAGTTTAGCAAAGACATCTACGGCTAAAAGCAGATTTTGTTGGTGACCAGTTAATGGCATAAGGACTGTTAATCTGTTAACTAGGTGACTGTTACTTCCAAATGACTGTAAACACATCTTACTACTTCCGTATGCAGACAGCACAAATGTGCTAGGATGTGCTTGTTTGGTGAGAGTGTTTATCCTCTTGCATGAAACTGTCAGTGTCTTTCAAGATACAGATTTTAATAAATATCTGCATAAAGCAATTCACTATAAATTAAATTATTGCTTTCAATACAGCAATGAAGAAGATGAAATGGGGGCAGGGTAGTTAGCATACCAGGTTTAAGTGTCATATACTTAACAAGAAGTCCAGGAGGGGTGTGATGGATTCAAGACTCAGTGATTTTGTAGAAAAAGATCAACACTGTCAAAACCAGGTGCCAGATTTAGGGACCTATCAAGGGTATTTGTGGGTGGGGATCACAAAGGGATTGACTGGAATTTTCTTTGGGAGGGTTAGTACAATTTAGGGTCCAAATTACTTGTGAAATATTTGAAAATATTACCTTTAAATTCAAACTAATCACCACAATATGCTGTCAATTTTCAGCGATGCTGAAAGCCTATATTCCCCCTCTTTGACACAGATATACATGAGACTTCTGACAGAAATCTCCCAGGACAAGTTTTCACGCCTGTGAACCAGAGAGCACAGCTCCCAGAATCACACGTCCGTGATGTCTGTCAGCTCTAAGCATCTTCCCTCTGATTTTCTAAATTGGATGTGCAGAATCTCAGCTCAACATTTCTGAGGCTTGTTGACAGCAACAATAATTACATGGTGAAATGCAAACTAACAAGCTGCATCTACTCAGTATTAAGGATTAATGATCTGAGTTTTAGTCTTTGCTTCCCTACAGGGTAGCAAATTCACCAAAATCATGCTTCAATAAATGCAAAAAGGGTGAAACACAGCAATTGTAGAACCTATATATAGAAATGAAATTCTGCTGCTTCTCCCATTATCTGAGACCAGGTCATAGTATAAATGCTCTGTAGCTTCACGTGCCTGAGGCAAAACTAAGATGCTCTCTTAACCATTTCTCTGATACAAACCTTCCTCTGCTCTCCCCAGGGGTATTTATCCTCATCCCTGTGCTGTCTTCATCAGGTCTTTCATCGTCCTTACGTCTGTCAGACCAGTGAAATGGTACTTCCGGTGCACTGTGAGTCACCTCACGAAAGGGACTTGCAACCCAACGGTTTCCTTTTGACTCCCCGCGACTGTGCTACTCCCTGCACTGCAAACGCTCTTGAGTCTCAAGCACTCGGACTTGATGTCTCTGCTCAGACCTGGCTTCTGAATCCTAAAACACTGGGATTTGCTGCCGTTCCATCTACTTGGCCTTTTAGGCTCGTTGCCATACATTTGTCACAAGTGCACTGGAAGATGTGACTGCAGGCTCCTCCGGAGCTCTCTGGGGCAGGTTGGCTGGGTGACAGAAGGTGACAAGCTCAGAGGCACACATGGGCAGGGACTTGACTGGCCAGTCCACTTTAATCCAGCTCAGTTAATCTTTATATCCAAGTTTTGAGGCATCTCCAAAGCTACATACAGGTGCAATGGTAAAGAAGGGAAAATGCTGTTTATTGGTGTTGTCTCTCCCATCACACCTGGAGTACATGGAATATTTGTCAGTATGAACAAAGAACTACCATCCTCTTCAAGCTTCTCCTAAACCCACCGCTGGCTTTTACATTGCACCTCCATCTAGGCAATGTGCGCATAGATGCCACTCACCTCCTTCCATCAATATTTTTCTTCTCCTTCAATTTATTATTGTGATGAACGCCAGTGGAAAGAGGATCAGCCCTGCTTTTAGTTTGATTTCAATGTGAAGAGACTTGCCATTTTAAAACCAGCCAGAAACTTTGTTTCAGGTCGCTTGTATAGGACATTTACAAGACATAGCAAATCCTCAGGCATTCTGTAGTTCCTTAGCATGACTGTGAGCTCACAAAACGCTTAAACAGAGACTATGAATTCTAACCATGAATGCAATTGAACCTTTCAAGCAGGATTTTGCTGGGTGTTTTTGTGAAAGCTACTTGAAAATGCTGCTCTTTCCTACCTGCCTTTAGTAGCTATTGTGTGGAGTTTTTTATTTGTATTACTGTGGAACATAAGCATACTGACAGAGCATATGTAAAAGCATCAGATAGGCACAGATTTACTTGTACTAGTACTATGTGAAATGGTATAGACATTTAGGCTTCACACAGTGTGGTTGTGGCCATGTGGCTACACAGCCTCCTTACAACACCTCCCAGGCAGATTGAAGCTAATTCGCTGAGACATATCAAAGCAGGAAAAAGTTGGGAGAAAGGAAATAGTGATATTTCTGAAATGCAGATGGATTTAGGTTGCCTGGGTCATGTAGGCAGGACATGCCAGAGCTAGCAATGGAGTCAGATTTCTGAACCCAGTCTAGCATCTTAATGGCAAGTGCGGTCTTCCAATTGTTACATTATATTGATTAAAATAGGCTATACTTGGGATTCTCGCATTAAAGTATAATCACAGGTGGTGGGTAACTGTATGGTCTGATGAACTAGGTAAATGATAAACGAATCTTGTGTTTCCTGTTGTGGCGCCTGGATTATTTGTATTGGTTGCATTTCGTCTTTTTCCAAATCTTTTAATTCTCTCCTGGCTCTGTTTCTTTTCTGCATAGGCTCTGATTTTGCAGTAACCTCTAATGCCCTTTTTCCATAATCAAAACTCTCTTTAATCCAAACAATACAGGTGTAGTTTCCTACATCTGTCTTWCTTGCATTTCGCAATGATAAAATCATAGTACCCCTTCGTGTATCACTATCCCATCGAATTGTAAACCCAGTTGACAATTTGGACTCATTCTTCTGCCAATAGCAACTAACGTCTTGGATTGAACTTCCCGTATCYCCAATAAAATCACAAGTCAAATTTACATCCATTCGTTCTTCTATATGTACAGTAGCATATGTATGTACTATTTGAGTGAAACCATCACGCAATCCTACCCAGCATAGTATTACCAAGATGTAAATCTCAGTTTTGTAGGAGTGATCATTTTTACCCCCCATTGTGATGGTACCTTCTTCACTCTGGTATAATGAATCCAATTATCMACTCCTGCTACTTTCACAGCGGTAAATGTTATCAATAGTACCAAATAAGGTCCATGCCACTGTTCCTTTAAAGGCTCCGTTTGCCAATTTCGAACATACACTTGGTCTCCTGGTTGAATATCATGCACCGGATTCTCCAATGGCAAAGGGCGATTCCAGATGATCGCGGCACGTAAGGCTGTGAGTAATCTGCTTAAAGAAATTATATAACTATAAACATCTTGATCTCCTTGGAGGTGTAAATCTGCACTTCCCATTCCCTTCGTTGGTGCAGTATATGGTTTACCATACAGAATTTCATATGGACTTACGGACAACCCTTCTCTAGGTTTTATGCGAATCCTCAATAAAGCAAGGGGCAATGCCTGTGGCCATTGGATTTTAGCTTCCTGGCATATCTTTTTAATTTGCCCTTTTAATGTTTGATTCATCCTTTCTACCTTTCCACTAGACTGTGGCCTCCATGGTGTATGTAAATCCCAGCTAATTCCAAGCATTTCACTAATTTCCTGTACTATTTTAGCTACAAAGTGTGGGCCTCRATCTGAAGAAATTCCTAAAGGTACCCCAAATCTAGGTATGATCTCTTTTAATAAAGTTTTTACTACTTCTCTAGCTTGATTCGTTCTACAGGGAAATACCTCTGGCCATCCTGAAAAGGTACATACATATACCAGTAAATACTTAAACCCTTTTGATTTAGGTAACTCTGCAAAATCCACTTGCCAATAGTCACCTGGTTCTATTCCCACTTTCAAAGTTCCCATTTGWATTTGTTTTCGTATTACCGGATTATTCTTTAAACATACCGAACACTTCTCATTAACCCCTTTTGCTATTGTTAACATTTGTGCAGATATAATGCTCCGCTTTAAAAACTGCACCAATGCTTCTGCTCCCCAATGGCATTTATTATGTTCAGTTTGTATTAYTCKTTTCATAATTGTAGCAGGCACTACTACTTGTCCWTTACCTGTTACATACCATCCATGTGAATTCTTCTGTGCCTTTACCAAATCGGCCAATTTTTCATCTTCTTGGGTATAAAAGGGATTTACAGAGAGATGAGCAGTAATCGGGCTTACCTTAGTAGGTATTAGAGCTAATTCAGTCCATACTTGCCGTGCAGCAATTTTGGCTGCCTGGTCTGCCTTCATGTTTCCTTGTGCCACATCGCTGTCATCCCTCTGATGTCCTCGACAATGCATTACAGCCACTTGTCGAGGTAGTAGCACAGCCTCTCATAACTGTAAGATCTCGGTTCGATATTTAATAATACTACCTTGAGCCGTCAACAATCCTCTTTCCTTCCACAAAGCTCCATGTATATGTRTTATTCCAAAAGCATATTTAGAATCTGTCCAAATATTCACTCTCTTATCCGTACTCAGTATTAAAGCCCGAATTAGAGCAACCAGTTCTGCTTTTTGTGCTGACGTCCCTGGCATTAATGCCTTTGCTTCAATTACTTCAAGCCTAGTAACCACAGCATATCCAGAATATCGCGTTCCATTCTCAACAAAGCTGCTACCGTCAGTGAATAATGTCCAATCAGGATTTACAAGGGGTGTATCCTTCAGGTCTACTCTACTGGCATAAGTCTGTTCAATCACCTCGATACAATCATGTTCCAGTTCACCTTCCTCTATTTTGCTACCTAAAAATTCAGCGGGATTCAAACATGTTGTTATCTTTAAAAATATATCATCCTGTTCTCTCAATATTGCTTGATATTTCAACATTCTACTGGATGACAGCCAATGACCCCCCTTTTGTTCCAAAACTGCAATCACCATGTGGGGCACAAATACTTCCATTTTTGTTCCCAATG
>NW_020451073.1:0-18026 GCF_003343035.1 Apteryx rowi
AAGCCCACAACTTCCAACAAGATCCTCAAGTTCTAGTCAGAGCCCAAACACTGCTGCGCAAACTGCTGCGTCTGTTCACTGCCTCTGTTAGCTGCTGTTAGCTGCTGTCTCCTAGAGGCCAAATCAGCAAAGTTTACTTTTACCACTGCAACTGTCTTATTCCTGTCCACTTCCTACTCTTTGTTAGTGCTTAGGATCCCATATTCTCCTACCTGGAAGACAAATACCTAAGACAAATAACTGACTACCTACCTAAAATTGACACCTACCTAAGACAAATAATGGACTACCTATTGCCTAGTATCCCTTTTTGTATGGAATTTACAGGATGTAATAACCATATTTGGCAAACTCTGTGAGAGCCAGCAATAGAATTCAGGTTGTCAATACTGTAGCCAAAAACTATCATGTCACCACAAGCACAATCTTACCACTTCATGGCTGCTTTAGAGGAGACTAACCTACTACTGCTATCATGTAGAATTACTAATGTGCCACTGCCAGAGTGGGCAACCAGTTGGGATGGGGAGGTTACTTAGCTGGAATTTGGCCACGCAAACATGCTTTCGTGTTTGGTGCAACAAAGTGGAAGCCTCCTAAAGTGTATCTGCTGCTAGGGAGAGCTTCTGTTAAATCAGCAGCTGATCTGCTTTGGAAAATAAACCCATTTTCAACTTTTGAAAATGCCAGAACTGTGAGCTGGCTACCTTTTGCCCCTCTCTCCCTTGTCCAGTGTGGTTCAAACTCCTCACTGCTAGAAGCAGACTAATGCTGTCATTGTCAATGGAGTTCTGCTCATTCAGAGTTCCCTGCAAGTCTCATAACATATGTGCACTAAGCAAAATATGTAACACAAATGAGTCCCTGCTATTTAATGAACATTTCTTGCACATGATAAAAGGCTAACGCAAACTGAAGCAAGTATCTGCAGATTTTGTTCCTTCAGCTTTGGTCAATGTTGTCTCACTCTCTCACTGGAGACAAAAGAGGTAACAAGCTTGCTGAGCAAATGCACCAAATTCCTGACTCGTCATATGGCTGGACTTATAAAGAAAGGCAAACAACTGGTCTGGGCTTTTATTTTCCTCAGTACTGCACTATGCCAAGAAAAAGAACAATCTGTAAAGTGCATGTCCAAGTCACTATGCTTACAAAAAATGTGTATAACCATGCAATAAGGCTTCTGTGTCTGACTCGAGGAGTGGAAGGCTGCCCAGCTGTCCCTGAACATGTAGTACAGCAGGATTTTTACATTTACTTAGTGCACTGTGCAATTATTTGCTGTCCATTAACTTACTCTTAAAGCATTTATCTCCCCATGTGGCCTTGCAGTGACTTGTTACTAAGGTGCTAGGGCTTTGCCCAACTTCTGTTGAGCAGAACATATTTGAGGTCTGTGATTTTCATTGGCTGCTGTGTCAAGAGGGTGGAGCACGGCTGGTGAAGGTTTGTTGTTAAACAGCTGCTCCATCCAGCATGCCGCTGGCTACACAAAGCACAGTTTGTTAGGTGTGAGTGCCGGCGGCTGTGACCAGAGGGCTGCCAGATTAGCTCATGTCTTAATTGCTTAGAAGCGAGAAATAGAGGGCACCCAGAATACCAGCCGAAATCCAAACTTGGTGTTTCCACTGCTGGAAACATCCACTGTAAACGAAGTCCACAACATCAATATGAAAACCTTTGTATCAGTTTTTCTTTCCCTTTCATTCTTGTCCTTCCTACCAGTTTTATTAGGATGAGATTAAAGTTATTTGGCTGATTGGAAACAAACTGTGGATAGTGACAGTGATTTCCTTTCTCTAGGACTGGTGAATTTATTGCAAAACTCACTCTGAAGCAGTTCCAGTTATTACAGCACTTTCCAACACTGCAATACCTACAGAAAGCAATGGTCCCTCTAAATTTGCAATTCTGCACCTAGATTTTGAACTAATATACCTGTTAACAAATGGGAAGTCAGGGGTAGAGGGGTGGAAGTGGAGGAAGACAGAAAGGGTGAACTGGTAAAGTTTCTTCAAAATATTTTTTTCTCTTAGAAAACTAATCTTTTATGCCCCCAGCCTAAGTTTTGAGAACCTTGAACTTCTCTCCCAGTTATTGCAGGTGGTGTTTACAGGATTGGCTAACGTTTCCTTTTAAAAATAACTTGCCTGTTTCAGTATCCAATGACATGAAGTCAACAAGTTAACTCACAATGAAATTATTGCACATACTTTTTTGTGGGGGTGTGTATGGTGCACAGAAAACTAACAAGTTTCTCTTGAAACCATGCACTTCTTTTGAGAACTACTGTCTTTCACGAAAAAAAGCCAAATATGATTTCTGCACAAGCATGCTTTTCACAACAGAGTCAGGTAGTGCCATTCTTAACCCTTCTTTTTTAAAACTGACCATTAGAGTCTTTCACTCTCAAATTGACACAGCAAAATACAAGAAATTTCCAGACTTACATGTACATTCAAACCTCTGCCCTCTTAAAGGCAATGACTGATGCAAAGGAACTTTACTAAATTTCTCAAATTTTGTGTAGTTGGGCTTTATTTTAGACCAAAGAGAGGATCAGCAGAAAATGGGTAGCTGCTTTCACAGATGTCAGGCTTTGCCACAACATACTACTCCAGTCTCTTTCATAGCAAGGAAACTCCCAATTTCAATACAGCTTTGCAGATCTCACCTGCAGAGAGAGAGCCTATAAGACAGGTGTGACTGCAGCAAATGTGAGGAGAAGGAATTTTCCCAGCAAGACTACATATTTTGGGCTGACAGAAGAACATGAGCACGCTTGCACTGCATGTCTTCAGCCAAGGAAAATTCCGAAAGATATATGCCAAAAGGAGAAGTATTTTGTTTTATTTTGGAAATGCTGAGACACACTGATAATCTTTCTTTTTTGCCATGAAAAGTAATTGCATGTTTAAAAACAAGTCAAGTTTGACTTTAGAAGCTGTTGAGAAATTTCAGAATGTTTTGTTTGGGCTGAACTATCTTCCTCCATCTCTATCGTGAAAAGCTTTCTCTACTTGCAGAACAAAAACTTTTAATCTTTCACCTGATTCTAGGGCATTGGTCACACACTCACCATAAGATACTTCATAAGCAGAATGTCTCTTCTATTTTGGGTCTCAGTTTCTAGGCTGATTTTAAGGCATGAAGCTGTGTCGGGAAAACTGCTAAACTCTAATTCTCAAGTTAGGGTGGATGAGAATAATGAGTCAGCAACCGAGGCAAGGGTTGAAAATACCCTCTCTGAGATGGGAGAGTAGGAGGCAGTGGGAGCACTGATTACTGTTGCTCATGCGATCTCACGGCAGCTGGGAGCCCAGTTGCTGCTGTTATAATAAATGACTTTCCATGTCACTGAAAATCCAGGTAAAATACCAACTAATCTGAAATGCAGTCAGGCTAGATATGATCTGCCCTTACGGAGTTTGACAATGAAGGGGAGAACTGGAGAATGTATCAATGCTTCAAGCTTTTCCTCTGAACCTTTTAGGAACCGCATAACTTAAGAAGTGAAACAAAAAAACCAACATTGTTTCTGAATGCACTGGGACAGACAGACTACAGCCAGGGTTTTCCAGAGTAACCTCTAAATGCCTGGCAGTAATTAATCCTGCTACATCTTCACCAGATCCTTGGCTAATGCTTCTACAAGGAATTCCTTAAGTGGTACCTAGGCAGCCTTTCCCTCAGGGAAGAGCTGTTAGAAATACCCCCGGGAGTTGTAGCAAGCCTTGCAACCTTTATTTTTCTGTGTCTGGCAGGCATGAATCTTAACTATAACTTCAATCACAAGCGACTTTGTGAGTCTTCTTGCTTATGCTAAGCATGTGATATAATGTGATGCTTAATCTAATTTCAGAAGTGTCTACCCCTGAGTTCAAAGGATCTGAATTAAAAAATACATATATACATATATATATATTTTAAAAGCTCTTCCACCTTAAAGGGTGATCAGATGTACAGTGGATGGGTTGCTCCACTATTTGAGCAACTGTAAATACTGTCCTAGCAATTCTTAAACAGGGTGTGTTGTCTAATACCATTTAGACAGACGCCTTCAGCAACAGACCACCCCCTGTCGTCAGATGTTTTATATAATAGCTCAACACTCCTTCACTCATGTGCCTACATCAAATTTACCTCCAAGCACAAAGCTATCTTTACTGGCATCCTTTCTCACTCTTGCTTTCCTTATGCCCTCATGCAATGATCATTTCCTATTAAATGTGATGCTGAATAGCAATGAAAATTTTTCTATTAATCCCCTGTCTCTCACTCCTCTCCTTGCATTGGATAGTTAAACCTTATTAGCTTATTTTCATTTGTCTTAAATAAGCACAAGACCCTGACTTGCCAAATTAAGCAAAAACACTGATGGAATTCCAGAAGCTTAAGTAAAGCTAATACCGAAGCATTGCAGCACATCTGATAATTTTGCCTACTATGTTTTTATGTCTGAGTCACTGATTTTAACTAATGAATTTCCTTACTGCTGTATTTCAAAGTGGTGACAAATGATGAAGACAGACTACCTACCATTCCTTCACATTAGTACTCTGTGTTGTGCAGAAGGCCTCACTGTGAGGAGAATAGTCTCCAACCACAGTCTCCTTGCTTCTGCACCATTCCTGTTCTGCCTTGTCAATCGTTTAACACCCTATTTTCATAAAGTCAGAGGAGATGCAATCTCTTTTCCATCTTCTCCATACTTGAGTCTTTTTCCCCTTTTGCTGATGTGAATGGAAGCGCACAGGATGTCAAAAATTAATTCAGCATAGCTAAAATTTATCTCAGAGCTGCTTTAATATGAAATACAAAACTGGCTTTGGATGAGCATCTTGCCAAGATTCTTACTGAGGGGGTGAGAGTTGAGTCGAGTGTTGCACTATTGCTGTTGCAGGGACTGAGAAACTGAGCTGGCCTGGTATGATAGTGTAGTATGGAGATCAGCAAGTTTTACTCAGTGAACTAATAGCTAGTTTTACTCAATGAATTCTTAGCTACATGTCTCTGTCTACAGGAACAATAGATTAAAATTTATCCTTTGCTGAAATCTTCAAAGACAGAGGATATAATCCAATATAAGGCACAAAGTTGGAAAAATAAAAAATTATGGAAGAATGATGAGATGGACTGATAAAAAGCAGCGGATGCTCTGCTCATCATGATGTTTCCATGTACTCCAGCTTCTGCACTGGTGAAATCCTAACCCTTAGAGGATGTTGGATGTAGTTCATACTTCCTGGGCAGCTGGGCAAAAGCATGAATGCTTCCAGCTTCTGAAGCGTGATAATGTTAAGGGAACCACCTTGGACTGCAATGGGCATACCTACTTGGGGTAAATCTACTGATGAAACTCTTGTAGGTGTAGTGCATAATACTAGAATATAAACACTGCAGAAGCAAGCATGAAGCCAACAGTATATAGTGATCCTGACTAAACTCTTTTTTTATTTATGTGGTAGAAAAACTGAAAAAAGGATGACCACAGTGACTGTGAAATACCTCTGGGAGGTAAATGCCAGAAAGGCACAGAGATCATTAAGTCTAAAGGACTACGTAGGTCAGGAACAAATTAGTCTATGCTGGTCTTGGCAAAGGAATTCTTTTGGTCATTAGGGAAATGAGGTCCTGGAGCAGACTTTTAAGAGGTGTAGTAGGAGCAAACATCTGAAATATTTTGAAGTAGTCTATGCTGGTTGCTGTCTCCCAACACAATCTGGAAGGTATGCTTGCAAGGAAAACTAAAAATTCTTTGAGATAATGCCTCTTGTCAGTTTTAATTGCTACTCCCCCGGTCATGTTCTTGCTGATTATCAAATATGTTTGTTTTGAACAAGCTAGAACAAAAGACTTGTTCATACCAGTTGCTGGTCTTGAAGGAAAAATTTTAACTGGTGCTAAAACCAGCTTATATTTTGCTGGAATGCAAGAAGGGCTCTAGCTTAGAGACCGGTCTAAGAGCAGTAGGAGTGTTGTGGGATGACCCTCCGTAGCACTGTCATTTCAAAGCGGTGATCCTAAAAAGACAGATGTTCAAAACCAGCTTACTAGAACTGTAAAAGCATTGTTTTCTATTCCAAGTATTTAGAAACTTTAGAAATTCTGCACAGCACACAGCTTTTCTAAACTCTCTATTTGAAATTCTTTGCCCCAAGAGTAAAAAACTATGGGTAAAGTGCAAGGAGGTGTCAAGGCACCTCTGTTGAATAGACTACAGTGAACCTTGGACAAATGTGGGCTTTGTAATTGCCAGAATCTAGATCAGGTAGCATTACAATTAGGATATGTTATTCCTAAAAAATTTAAGTAAATTAAGCTTGAGACAGCATAGTCAACTGGATGTGAAAAAACAGCATGTTTATAAGATTGTTGCCCCATGCGAGTTCGTTTCTGTTAGGCCTCTTGTTTCACTTACACACTTACACGCTCCCCTGGCCAAGTGCTGAGTCAGATCCATAGGGATTCCAGCCATTCTTCAACCTTGGATCACAGCACAGATATCTGAATTAGCTTTAAAAGCACTGTAAATTACTGCCTTCTGTGCCGCTGGGCAAGACCAAATTGCATCAGACATAAGAAAAGGACTCTATTCTCATAAACTTAGAAGCAGAGGAAATAATTTCAGAGGAACTTCTCCTTTGTGCTCATACCTATTCATATATATTTCCTTATCTATGAGGCATCTCCCTTACTACTTCTGTGCTCTCTTTTTGAAGACTTGACTTTATGTTTCAACCTCCCTAATTTCAACGTATGATACCAGGGGGAAATTCTTTATTGATGATGAAGTGGAGAACTGTTGCCGTCATTTCAAATTTAAGCTACCAGTGTGCCCTGTTTGTCAACTCCAGGCAAGAGTGTCAAAATCGCATTTTATAATAGGAACTTGGCTGCAATAATTCTGTAAATCAATTAACAATCTCTTAATCAAGTACAATAAATGCTGGGTGAAGAATTCAATTTCTTTTTCTAACTATATGACTTATTTCACTCCAAACAAAAGACAGGGCCACTCAATTGCACGTTCAAATATTAGAAATTCTCCTTTGCAGTCAGTAAAAAAGCTGCTGTTGTTGATCAAAGTGCTTTAAAAAATAAGGTATTCCTTTTAATTACAAAATGCTCACAATGTCTTTCTCCCAGGAGGCTACCTTGATTCCTTTTAATGAAGATGCCTTTGAGGAAGCAGATGCTTGTCACAGTGGTATATGCGGATTAAGCCTTTTCTCCCTGAAACGCGGGGGATTTATAGCTGAAAAGAGCCTTGAATTATAGGCATTGTAAAATTAAAAGGCGATTCTACTCTGAAGTTGTGTTGCATGATTATTTTGTAACCTGAATAGTGCAGGACACAGCAGAATAGTTCTACCCTCTTTCATTCATGGTTTTTATTTGACCTCCAATTTGGGGATCAAATTTTGAGCCCCAATTCGGGCTAGCACAACTGTGTCCCCTGAGATTTTTGTGTGGTGAGAAAGATCTATAGCACTAATGGAAGCACTGTCAAAGACAGTACAATCCAAAGTTTTCCGCTAACCTCCCGATGCGGTGTCGGAATGAGCTGGCACTCTTTACACTCGATGTTTTCATACTGAGATGCACAATACAAATGTTCAGCCTAGATTGCTTCCAAACCCTGACCTACACACTGACGTAGCTCTCCCTTGCCATTTCAGTGGCAAAGGACTGGTCCTAACAGAGTTGGTGGCATGACAGCATTTAATTCAAATTAGCTGTGAAGTTCAGGGTGTACGAAGGCATGTCCTAGTCTGTTGACTTACTGCACCAGGATTAATTTCTCAGGAGTGACAGGCAACAGGGAGGCCACTCAGCAACGGGCATCTCTGTTGCCTGCAGTGGCAAAGTGCTCGCCCTTCCAGTAAATGGGCAGATGCCAACTGATAGAAAGGGTTCTGGAGGGGTTACTAAAGCAACATTAAATATCAAGTCATGTAGTCAGAAGCATCTCTGGGAAAAAAAGAAGTCCTATAAAATGAAAAAAAGGGGAAAATTATTATTTTTTTATTTAGAATTTTATAAATGGCCATGAGKGCTTCTTGAGATGAGGCTCCAACTGATATCAAAACGGTAATAATTTGAAGTACAGGGTGATCCTTGTCGCTCTGTAATATCTATTTCATTGTCACAAGCTAGACAGTCAAAGCTGCTCAAAGAATCTTTAAACAAGAAACAGCTCCAGATATTCAAGCCCCTATCTAATGTAATATCATTACGATGAACAAAATTCCTCTGTAAAGAACAACAGTATAATTTCCAGCGACCCTCTGCAATTAGTACAGCGTTGAACTTGATTCATTTATATCACATATTCCATACTGTAACAATCAGCATAGCTCCTATTGAAATAGAAGTTCCCATGCTGTGAAGACTGTGCCACAAAGTAGTGCATGAGTTTTCTTAAACTGTTTCTTTTTTCAAGCTCATGTTTTGTGAATGGAGAATAAATGTATTTAAAGTGCTGTTTTATGCAAGTAGTAGGACCTGATCCAGTGGCCTCTGAACTCAGTGCAACTCAAAAAGTATGTTTCCCTTGAGGAAGAACAAGGTTTTCCCCTTTCTTTCAGGGCCTTTAGTTGTATGATTTTGCTTCCCAAGATATCCCACTAGAAGACATGGAAGGATGTACTGAGTTTTGAGACCTTCCGCTCTGATCTCATCCAACTTCACCACCCAAGCAGGTGAAACAATACAAGCAAGAAGGCAGGAAAAGTACAGTTCTGCATGAAGTGGCGCTGCTCTGTTTTGCTTTGAATGTACTATTGAATGTACTATTGCTTTTAATATTCAAAAGGTAGTATCTTTTAAAGGGTGCTATCAACTCTCAACCTTGCTATCTGTGATCATGAAAAAAAGTTGCCCTTTTTGTAAGACTTGGACATGTTTCTGTTACAGCTGCCCAGCGAAACATTCCTGAAGTTCCACTTAAATAAGGGTCTTTGCTTTCTGTCCTAAATTCATGTTACTTATTTGAGGGTGTTCGCAAAGGTGCCGTAATCTTCCCAGCATGTTTACATTTCAGAGCAATGTTCATTTGGTGCCTTTCACCGTTGATGTAGTTCTATGACGTACAACTGCATAAATGGTATTTATTTATTTATTTAACTTGAAATACTAGTTCAAATTAGGATTACAGTTCTTTTCTGGAGATCTGAAGAACTGAAAAGGCTTAAGCATCCATGAATTTAAGAGACCTTACTGTGTTATCGTATGCTGTGTAATACAACCTGAGGTTCAACAGCTATGCTGTACAGATGCACAGAAGCTGACGTGTATGCTATTGGCAGTTTTGATTTTGAATTGCTTTGCCAAACAGCTTTCGAACTTTTTGATTTCAAACTGAGACTTTCCCTGCTGGTTGTTTGCCTAGAACAAATTAATAAACTGCAAAACAAGCATACAGTGGAACTATACACAATATCTCAATCATATCAGAACTAGAAGACATCTCAATAATCTCTCTTTAACCAGAAGTCTTTTCTTTCTCCTGCTCTTAGAGAATCTGATATTAACATCATCAAACATTTATTAGCTACTTCTGTGACAAGACTATGCCATGCCACAGAAGATTATGATTTCCCTTCAGGACAAAGTAGGCTGAAATAAATAGATTGTAAAAGAGGAAAGAGAAATCCAGTTAGTGCAAAAATGGATATTCCATTTGAAGTTGTACATACAGCCTAAGTCCTTAGCCTTCATGATATGAAGGGCATTTTTGGACCCTAATGTTTACTGATTTGGTGGCAAGTTAGGAAGTTCTTCAGAATGATTGGCAATATGAATTGAGCATGTTTACTCAACTCACTTTCTCACCAGTAAGCATGTGATGGGAAAGTGAAGAGTTACAATTCGTTGCTCCTGAAGAGCATCTGGGGAAGGCAGCAAAACATCCAGCAACATACATGCAGTCATGCCGGCAATGGCAGAAAAAAATGGAGGGAGAGTACAGCTTTGGAAGATGCTGTGAGAAAAGGCTTACAGAGGAAGGGACTACAAGACTTCAAACAGAAAAATACTTGCAAGTTATGGTTTTGGTAGAGTTTCACTACCTTCCCTTTTTCCACTGCAGTAAAGAGGTATCTCTGTTGATAGCAGTAACGATAGAGGGGACTGCAAGGGTGAGTGGGGAAACTAAGCCTCATGCATATCACAAGTGTTGTTTTGACAAGCCTACTCGGTTCTACTTGCACATTTTATTTTCTAGGCAATTGTAGATCTTATCATGGAATGCTACCAAGTCAGTGGGAAGAAGGACTGCTAGTTTCAGCTAATAAAAAATCCCAGTCTACTGTAGATTTCTCTGAACAGTTCTGTGGGTGTATTCCTGGAACTGCTATTTTACTGCATTCTGACCATGTTACATACTTTACCCACATGAAGTAAACAACCAAACTTGTACATTATAAGAGTGAAAACAAAAAGTGGGTGAAAATCCTCAAATGATTGCTCAGGAGAAAAAATAATGATGAACACTTCAGAAAATGACCACTGAAGTTGAATATTCTCCTCCTCCTATTATTATTTGCAATGTTTCAAACAATAAAAAATATCATTCCAAAATTAAATGAATTCCTCACCACTGTATTTTCAAAAAATAAAGCAATGCTGAGCATAGGAAAAGCTGAGATAGAAGCTAAACTCAGTAAGTTCAATGTAGGGTCCAGACAACGACAGCTAGACAGCCTCAAACCTTTGAAAGAATCAGTGTATGAAATTGCAGGGGTTTTAATTAATCTGTCATGCTGGTGTTAGTACAGTCTGATTAGATAACAGCATCTGATATGGTATCACATAACAGAGGAGTCATCAAACTGAATAATTAGGTGGATTAGAAGAGGACCTGAAATGCTTATGGGGCTGGCTCAAAGAGAAATGCAATCAGCAGTGCTGAAAGTGGACACACTGGGCTCAAAGGAATTTACTGGTGAGGCTCCTTAAGATCAAACTGATCTTCTTTAGTGTTTTCATTAATTTTCATTCACCATATTGCAAAGGGTATGAATATGGAGATTACATATGCCAAGGATGCAAATCTAGTTAGTACCACGAGTACAAGAGAGGATTGGGATTTCTTACAGAGTGAACCAGATGACTTTGAGACTTATGTAATAAAAATGGGATGAAAAAAGTACAAAACACCAAGCTAAATACAGGGGACTAACAACAAGAATTTCTGCCATCAGCCAAGAACTCATCAGTTAGACTGGGTATAGGAGCTTGTTGCCAAATGACTGACTGGCAGTGTGATGCAGTCATGGAAAAAGGCTAATGCACTTGGTGGATGGGTCTGGTGAGGTATTTCTGGTAGAGACTGAGAAATACTGTTGCTATTTTAAGGCCTTGTTAAGACTACAGCAGGAATAACTCCATAAGTGATCAAGGAAGAAGCTTTCAGAGCAGGCCTAGTTCAGTGCAAGGATCTTCAGTTGACCAAGGGGTACAGAGCACCCTGACCATGCGTGAAGAACCCAGAAGAGCTTGCTTTCCTTAGCAAAGTCAAGGCTCAGAGGCTGGCATAACCATGATGGAAAAAAACAGAGGAAGAAAAGACATTTAATTTAAAAGACAGTGCTGACATTAGAACAAATAGGGATAAGTAGCACGTGGATACATTTTGGTTGTAGTTTAGAACAAAGTCCTCTAACCACCAAAACAGAAGACTACCTTCCCTCTACAGGTAACAAGAGCAAAAAGACATATGGCATGATCCCTCTCATAAATACATAATTTGAGCTCCTGAGGGTAACAAAACATGAACTGAAAAACCAGGGAGGTGCCTTCATCTTATTTTTTAATTTATTTCCATAGGCGCTAATGTCCCTTGGATCTCTGGTCTCTTTTATCCCTCATTCTTTTCGTACAAKGCCCAAAAGGAGGACCAGGGAACACTCACCAACACCAGCTTTTAACCGAGGGGCCTTGCCTCCTCTGGTGGAGGACCCTCCCAAGGCCAACTTCAGTGGAGGGTTCCACCTTAGGTGTTCCCGGTCCCACACCAGAGCTCTTTCTCCAGTGACTAAAAACGGAGACTAGCTTTCCTGGGCTTAAAGTAAACCTGTCTGAATACCTGCCTCAGTCCCCAGAGCCTTCCAATATACTATTTTCTTCTGTGATCACTGATCACTGCATAACCCATTTTTCCCCCTCTCTCCCTTTCAGGCATTGAGCTTCTAACACAAAACAGCTGGGCCAGCCTAAGAGGCAGCATGTTGCAGTGCTGCTGAGAGCCTGTGTGCGAGCGCACGTGTGTGTGGAAGAACTCTGTTTTGGGGGTTTGTTGTTGTTTTTTTCTAGTAGCTGTGCTTTTTCTGCTTGTCATGCCACAGTATGGTTATAGCTTCCTCTTTCTTCGGTTTCTGGTTTCCTCTTTCTCTTCAACAAGTAACAGGGCAAATTTACAGTCTTTCAAAAGAGGCTTGTAAGAGAGGGGTGGGTCACAACTGCATCACCCCTCTTTCCAATGCCAGATTAGTCAGCTGTCCATCAACTACCTATCACTGCATCTGCTTCTCCTCTGTCTGTACACTACATTCATGTTGCGCCAGCCCGTCAGCGGCAAAGAGTACTGTACACTTAAGGATATCTCTTTTTTTGTTTCTTTAATCATGCTGGCTTCAGTTTTTATTAGCCTTGCCACAAGTTATCTCCTTTAGCATCAGTTAAACATTTTATCAGCATCACTGTTTTTACTTTACCATGTATACAAACAGAACAGATGAATATATATTAAAAGATATAACAGAGATAACTACCTGTGCACGGCAAGCCAAGGTAATGAGAAATCTGACTAAGGATTTTATGTTGTATTTTCTAAAAGGGAGATATCATATGAGGGTTTTGCATTCAATACGGTGCTCAGGCTTGGAAGAGTGCAGGCTCAGAATCTTATTTYGGTAAAAGGGGGTGATAGGACGTGTGTCCTTCTTCCCCTGTTTAAATCTTGGAAAAACCTTAAGTGGGTACGAAAGGGGGAAGGCATGAGAGATCTGCTGTTACTAGGTGCCTTTTAGAATCATTTGGCTAAAAGTGTAGAAGGGGAAGTCATTTATAAAACTAAGAAGCCTAAATCTTTTTGCAGTTTGTGGCATGTCTGCCTCTCATTAGACACAATGATCAAGAATCAGCCTGACATTCTCAGTGGAAGGGCCATCATCAGTTGGTCTAGATACAAATGATAAGACGTGCTTAAGAAACAGAGAAAGAGCACAGGTATAGAGATGCAAGTGAGAAAAGCCTGAGACAGCACATTGTAGTTTACAGTCTTAGGTAACTTATTTTTGTCAGTCAGATATGTTTTCCTTGCACAGAAATGGCTTGGAGTCAGATCAGAAAGCATATGGGGGAAGAGAAGCCCGTACCAAGGGCTGCCCCATGTGAAATGCATGCTGTCATGACTCTAGTTCCAGCGGGGACCTCTTTTGTGAGCCCACCAGCTAGGAATAAGTCAGGTGTGCTGTGCCTCGAAATGATTTGAGGCCTCTTCAAGTATTTTGACTTCTGCCAAAGAAATCTCCATCCCAAATTCCCCAAAGAGGAACCTGAAGACATCATTCTCTAGGCAAGGAACTAAAATGGCCCTGGGTAGTTTGGAGCCTCAGTCCACTGAAAAGAAATGCTTTTTTCCCTAAAGAAAAAGACTTGCCTTCTATTTTGCTTGACTTTTATTTATTTGCATTATACTTTTTGACCTTCCAGCACTACAGAGCCTGGCTACTTAAAAACAAGAGTTCTTCCCAATGCATTTAGCTGTTCTAAAGTATTACTTTCAGAAAACCTAAACACTGGGACAAACTTGGCCAAATGCCTGATCAGAAAAGCGGCTGCATTTGTTTTCTGGACTAGCTGCCCTGGCTTCCCCAGGGTTAGATCAGAGACAAATCCCAAGCGTCCTTTGGGACTTCACAAGTCACTTTGAACAAACCTTGGCATGAACACAGGTAGAACGAAGTATCAAGGATGATTCTTCATTGCCTTCCACCTTGTACCGTTATGTGCATCTGGATAAACTGAAAAGAAGCAAGCTTTCCTCATGAGGTTATAAGATGGAGGAGAACTGAAATGGAAAATTAAATAAATCATTTTGTTTTGACTTGTGAGTAATAACTACTGAAGCCAACCTTTCCGCACAAAATGATCTCTTGGTTTATGTGGCCAGGATGTTTTGCCACCAAAATCTAGGTGGAGTCAATTGAAATCTGTCCTGTGGGTTTTGTGGGACGTTAATGTGTTTTCTAAATTTAATACACTCCTGGGCAGAAAGCTTGAATTCCTGAAGATAGGAACTCCTGTACTTTTTTCCTTTTTCTTTCTTGCCAAATAGACCTACATGGAAAGGTTTTTTAAAGTTTTCACTTCTTCCTATCACAGGCCAGTCAATGAACCAAAGTTTATTCACTTTGCCTTTTTGTGAGGAGTGTCCATCCATATGTCTGCAAGACTGAATGGCTTTCACTGCTAAAGTGAGGATAAAAATTCTATAAATGTGTGCAGGAAGGAGGAGCAATCTTGGACAACTTTTGAGTAATTAAAAACTGCATGCATCACCTTTAGATTTTCAAACTTTTGAAGAAATATGATGAGCTGTGAGCAGTTCATTGGGGAATCAGGAACTTTATTCCACTGCATTCACTGCTGAAAAACTCATCAGCACATGAATAGTTCAAAGAATCATACTAAAAAGTGACAACAGGAAAGGCAGAACTATGATTTGTCTGGCAGTGTATTTCCTGATGACTAAGTATTCACAGGACATGAGTGGAAAAATCTGATACTACGCTTGAAGGCCAGAGGCCATAGTCCAAAAAACCAATCTCCTAGAGCAAGGAAAAGGTCTTTAGCACTAAGATTTCTTTTACCCTATGAAAGCGTCTTCAGTTTTTCATGGGCACGAGGACAGGCATGACTTTAAAGGACAGACTTGAAATTTTCATACAGCAAATTTGGCTGAGAATCAATGAAAACTTATGATTCTATTCCCGAGAGATGTAAAGGCTAAATAGTTTCAAAAGATATCTAATAGAGATAAGAGAGTATTCACTCCTTTCAAGTGAATACAATATAGTGATTTAAGTAGTAACATAGGTTCTACAGAAAGAAATTACTTTTCCCTATGATTAGGAAAGTTAGGTATTACATTTCATCTAATCAGAGGTGGCACTGTGACGTACTAATAGCCAAGCGTGAAAGTGATAAAGGATGACATAAAAAAAAAAAAAAAGAGAGAGACATATTTAATTTAAAGTAAAAATTCACAAGCAGAATTTTACCACAGATTCTGACAACAGTTTCAAAGCCCTAGCCTGGGAGTCAAACCAAACAGTGGGGCTTGAGGCACTATTCTCAAGTTTTGTTAAAGTCAGGTTGAATCTGAATGGGAACAATATGAGCCACTGCTGAACTGAAAGCAGAGCTGAAATGGAAAATGAGCAGGTTTGTCCCCTTCCCTGGGGAACACGCCTGCATTTACAGACCTTCCTGTTAGAGGCGAACCTCTTAAACCTCTTCTCCCTTATTAGCCAAGGAGCGAGAGGATATGAGTGCTCTCCTAAAAAGCTAGTAGCTTTTCAGGTGGGTAAATAGAAAACAACGTACATACACCATGTAACACTAAGAAGCACTGGAAGCTGGAGTACAGCCTTACTTATAAGTACTGCAGTGTTTTCTTTTAATCTTCTTGCTCCCTAAGGACCAGCCTTCTTAGGTGAGGGAGTGCCTCCTGTATATTTGAACACTGAGTTCCAAGGGCTGATTAGCACCACCGCACACATTTATTTTTAAAGAAGACATGACGATAACTGAAAATACTGTTCCCATTCTTTTCTGCTGATGGCAAGGTGAGGAAATACACTGAGGGTTGAGGTGCACCGACTGAACTTTGGATTTGTGAGGGTGACAACCCTACAACCAGAGAAGTCTATGAATAGTTTCATATGCATCAGAAGTCTTTTTCAACTGCTATATTTAAGTATTTGCAGGTTCAGCAGCTGTCATAACTTTTCATTATTATAAATTTATTTAGACTTATTTACTATTTCACTCACCTTGAAATACGAACAAAAAGCACTTAGATGACAAATTGGGACACTACAGCTTGCACAGATGACTCCATGCACTTTTTCAGAAATGTCTATCTGTCATTTATTTACAATTCTATCCTACAGTGAATTGTAACTGATAGCCTGACGCTTCCTAAAGGCAGCAATGAATAATTGGGTTCATTTTATTCTTCCACTACTGCACGGTTAAAGCACAAATAGCTGCTATGTGTAAAGCTTAACACGCAGGGATGAAGTAGATTTAGAAAGTCCTTCCATGTCAAGTAGTTCTTGAGCCTTAATTGGTTTATAAAGCATTCTGTGCCTAATGTAAAAAGAGAGGGTACTTGCCAATGAAACTACCATTTTAATTCACCCGTCATTGTTCTCCTAAACAGCTCTGGTAAAAGGAAAGCTGGAGGCAAGAAAGGGGAAATGAGGTTTTTTTATTGACAAGTTCAGTCATGCATGGAGGAAATTGTTTTGGCAAGTTTTCTTTCACTTTCTCTTTCAATGACAGTAAAATCTTTTAACCAGTGTTACCTAAAAACCCACCATACCTCTGAGTTACATGCATAAAATAAAACATACCAGGCCTATTGCTTTAGAAGCACCAAAGCAGTAAGAAAAAAAAAAATCTATATCTGATTTCAAAACATCCATAATTCGCCTAAAAAAAAGAAAGTTTAGAAGGTTGGTTTTTTAACTCCTTAAAGTGCATTTTTCACGCTTTAAAACTGAAGAGGGTTGTCAACTTTGGAAAATTGAACTACTGGTGTAATCACAAAATTCGAGAATTATCATTTTACAAAATGTCAAATATTACAAAATCTGATTACCGTGAATACACAAGTAATATTGAACATGATTTTTTCCTCCTTTCTCTCAAGTGACCATTTATACAAGGGAATAATTTGGGCTAAACCTCATCCCTGTACAGACAATTTGTCATCCTTTAAAACAAAACCCAGACTGTGTATTTTGTTTGGAAATATGACAGAATTAAATACTTATTTGGTTGGCTATTACCAGTCCACACAATCAATTTATATGTTGTTTACTTTTTTATTAAGAAAGCATATGTATGGCATATGCATATATTAATTTAATCGAATTAATTCATCATATTACTTCCCTGAAGGGCTGAACTCTTTCGCTAGAATAACTTTGTACCAGCTTCCTATGCAAAGGTATTTTGCTTTGGTATTTTTATTTAACTGAATTGGCTCATTAGTCCTCAGCCAAGTCCTCTTGATCTGCACATGAAATGAAAAAGAAGGCATGCGCTCTGATGCTACTATAGAGTAACTTCATCAGCTGGACATGGGGTTTGGAAAGGAACTTTTCTTCTTCACAGCTTTCGGGTTCATATGACTTCTTATGGAGGTGCTAAGCCTTTTAATTGATTTCAAAGGTATCTAACAGCATTTAGGAAATGTGAATTAGTGTCTTTTAAGCTGACTTTTGATGTGCTTCTTAGCAGTGTGCCCTACTGGATCTCCTCATAAGAAATTAATTACTTGTTTTCCTGTTTCTCTTTTTTTTTCTGTTTTCTCTGTTAACAAGCTTAGGTGCTTGTTAGAGGCAGCTCATTTGTAACTAACGTGGCAATATCATCACTTTGTGCCACTGGTTCACTAGGTGATTTACCTTATTGAAAGAAGCCAAATCCAAGTATATAATTATGTGACGTTAATTCCCTTCAGTGAAACAGGCAAAATACAGAGGTTGAATGCAGCCAGGGAAGTGCGCATGGGATGTGGCTATGGAGGATCCTCTTTTACCCCTCCTGGGAAACCTGCACGCTCGATCACCTCYCTGAAATGCCTGTACACCAATGCACGCAGCWTGGGGAACAAACAGGAAGAACTAGAGATCTGTGTGCGGTCGCAGGGCCATGATCTCATTGCCATTACAGAGACATGGTGGGATAGCTCGCATGACTGGAGTGCTGTCATGGATGGCTAC
>NW_020451073.1:20526-24594 GCF_003343035.1 Apteryx rowi
ATCCTGTGCAACGTACTCTAGGTGACCCTGCTTGAGCAGGGGGGTTGGACTAGATGATCTCCAGAGGTCCCTTCCAACCTCAGCGATTCTGTGATTCTGTGAAAGGAAGCAGCTTTGGGAAGTGGCAGCCATCCAAATGGCTACCATTGCTGTCTTTTTCAGATTTCTTAAAACTACTGCCATGGTAAAAGGCAATGCCCTGAGCAGTCTTTCCAAAGCTTTTGTATGCACTCCATTAGGTATTGTACATCTGATGTCAGTATAGGGGATATAAATTTTCCCTCTGAAAAGAATAAATCTTTCACGAGTAAAGGAGAGAGAAGATATGGTTTCTAAATGAATGATTCATTGTTGGAGGGCACCGTCATGATTTGCTGGAGTTGCTATGATACCACAGCAGCAATGCCAACTTGTGATAGTCCTTAACGCTTTCTAGAAGCTTAACAAGCCAAAAAGGCATTGCTGAGCAAAATTATTTATTTATTTTTAAACAGGAGGTGTGTATTTACCACAGAGCTTCGTTCAATCTCCCACCTTTCTCCATAGGTTGGCTTGAAATCAGTTAACCTTAGTAGCCTTTTTTCCCCCCTTGGTTCTGGGGGACTGAAATAAGTATAAACAGGCAGGCAGCACGCATTGAGAAAGATGGCAGGATGCCCCAAAACAGTAATTTAACAAACTCTCTCACTGTGCCTGCCAAAACTTGGGTTTAGGCCTTTTTTTGATAAAAAAGAAAAAATATTCTCAACAACTTTCTGTGGCACTGGAAGCATATGTGGCTTTGCCAATTTATGTTTATCTAGAAAAAGAATGAAAGCATACCATATATATCCTTTGTGAAAAAGCACAGTAAAGATAGATGGGAATAAAGTTGGAATTTCTTTTTAGAATTCCTATGTTTGAAATGGAACCTGTAGTAACACCAAATCAGTTTTGTGTGAGCAGCACAAATATTACATCTCCTGCAAACTGAAACCTTAAACAGGGCTTCCACAGAAGGCTTACAGTGCAGAAGAGGGAACTGCCATTAATGAAACACTGGAGCACCTTATTCACTAACAAAAATGGCTAGAGGAGTTGGGAGGGGTCATATAGGCAGGGACAGAGAAATTAATTGCTAGCATACGAATTTGTGATGCAGTGAACTATGGAGAGAATATGGAACTGAATTACTATTGGTGCTGAAAGAAACTTGGCTTTTAGTCTAGGAGAGCCTGTGAATGTCCTGGGGAGATGAAAACTCTGTAACAGGAAAAAGTGGTGTCATATTCTTCTCACAGGCTGCAGACTTTATGAGCAAGTGAAATAATAGCAGTAATTAATTGTCAGAGAATAATTTCATAAGGATCACTAACAATGAAAACAGAACAGCCTCTAGATAAACATTACACAAGTACACACTTGCTTTTCTGCAAAGAGACGTAGTGCATGCTGCCTTTTTCTTCTTTCTTTTGAAGTATCATTAGTCCTTTTAAATTCAGAAGACAGAGAGTACTACAAAAGGGGGAAGTCAAAGAGGGCTGCTATTAAACAGTCTTTTGCTCCTATACCCTGTCCCTGCCAATCACAAAGCACGAAGAAAGAGCGTGATAGAAGGCAGCGTAGGAGAATTGCTCATGGAGAATGGCTCCGATGGGGGAATGGATACCCAGCCCTTATCAGTTAAATGCAGGAGTTGAAGTGAAATTTCCACTACGAAGATCAGTACTGGCGTATTACATACAAATACTTGCCAACTTAATAATATTACTATTAATGTGCAAATAATATTCATGTGTTTAATTCCATGGGTCATCCTTGGGCCCTCATCTTACTGTATTTTTTTTCAAAATAAGAGACTTTTCTCCATTTATTGCTATTTCCTACCAGTGAGGACTCATTCAAAAAATCTAATCAAAGTGATATGAAATGACCCAACTAAAAGGTGTGAATGGCATTACACTGAATACACGCTTCAAAAGGTACAGCTTGGACCCAAATACATGGAAACTGCTGGTGAGTTGGCTGGTCATTTTGGAGTTTGCTTCTACAGCTGAATGGACAGATGTTTCTCCCTTAGGCTGTAGGATATTCTTTATGTTTATAAGTCACTACATGGTCTTTACCTTTGGTATTGCAGCTTCTGAAGAATCTGTGCTACTGACTTCCTATTCCTTTGCTGCTTGATAGTAGCATCCCTGGAAAACAGGGAGGTTAAAAGAGCCGTGAGACTCAAAAGGACTGAAAAGGAGGTACTAGGAGTGTCAGGAGGAAACTATTTTCTCTGAATGAATGCAAAACTTCCCTAGGTTGTGCTCTGCGTCTTTTTAGGCCCAGCCCAATGGAGACTCTTGGGCAAATCCTGAGGGCTAGGCAGAAAAATGACATGAAATGATGAGAGTCTTCCTAGTTAGTCTTCATCCTAAGATTGCTTTCCATCTGAGAAAAAAAAAGGAAAAAAAATGGAGGAGGGAGCACTGTACATAACAATACAGATAGATAGAAATATGTTTATCACGGTGGTCACTGTTGGATTTGTGTTGCAGTTACAGGGACTGAGTGGGGTAAAAGTAAGCCATAACACTTAAAAAAGGTAAATCCTAAGAAGTCATTCCTTTGAGCGTGCACAAAAGGCTCCAGGAGGAAAGTAACTCTGAGGCAAGGCTGTGCTGTTGCTATACCTTTTTTAATATAGTTGGGGGGAAAATTGCATGAAAACAGGAGACTCGGTGGACTGAGATGGGAGAAAAGGCGATCTTCCTTCCCTTGCTGCCAGTATTCACAGACTGCACATTGCAGTATCTTCCCTTGTTGGCAACTCTTACAGCTCTCCTCTGACAGAAGATTAAATGTGAGTTTGGCACAGTATCTGAAAACAGAGGGCAATGCAGTGACACAGCAAAAAAAAAAAAAAGTAATATCAGGAGCAAAAATTGATCTGCCTGCAGCAGCAGCTCAAATACAATTTATAATGGAAAAAAACAACAGCTCCTCCCATGCAAACTGCTCTGACTGTAGGGTTTATATCTAAAGGTAGCTCAGTCCAGAAATAACTACTACTGGCATTTATTATGTTTTACCTGGCTTAACAGGAGCATCCTCTGACAATAGCAGAGATAGCAATCAATTTTCTTCAGCCCAGCATTTCTGTCCAGTCAAATCTTGGCTGCCTGCTAAATAAGTTTCATTACTGGGGATATGACAAGGAAAGAGAGAAAATAAATGGCAACAACCATGACACTGGAGGATAYTAGAGACTTAGGGGAAAAGGCACCTGTGGCTGCAGCTGCTGTGCGCTSCAGCGGGCAGAAGCGGCTCTCCGGCGGCTGCTGCCCCAAGCAGGGGGTGGTGGGGACCGCGCGGCAGCCCGCCAGCTCCCAGTAAGATGCGACTTGTGGTTGACAGGAGCTAAAAGCGTTAACACACTGTGTCCCTGTGTTACCAATCTAAATACTGAATGTCACAAGGGGAACCAAATGCATATTCACATAAGCTGAATTAGGCCCCATGCGCAAAGGAAAAGCTCCTTATCTAAGCACTGTTCTCCACTTGAAAGTGACACCGTCTTCTCTTAAATTTAATTTAAGTATTATTAAAAAAGGTCAAGGGCTTTGGAGCGCTTCCACTGCTAAAAAAAACCCAACTCCCAACTAGAGGCCCACAGATATAATACACAGAGAGGCCTATATGTGCAGGAATGCACAGTCAGTGGGCAGGAAGAAGATGCAGAGACTGTGTTAAAAAGAAAGATCAGCAAGTGACAGTGTCTTGCTGAAGGATGAGCTGTTTAACAGAGAGAAAACAAGGCCTGGAGTTTTTAGGGATGTGACCTGAAATAAAGAAAGTGGATCCTGTTTCTGGTCCAACCATGCACTTGCATGATCATTAAGTCCTATTATAGTGTCTTTGCAGCGTGTATGGATAAACCACAGAGTGGAAAGTGTAACAGCATTACAGAAATAACACCCAATGCTTTCCTTCACTGTGTGGATTTGGTTAACTAATTTGTATAGGAAAAAACAGTGATTTTCAGAGAATAAGAGGCTTTGCAGACTCCACCCTGTCAGGAGGACCTCCATTTAAAAAGAA
>NW_020451073.1:24666-52572 GCF_003343035.1 Apteryx rowi
CTTTAAAGAAACTGGAGTGCATCAAATTTACATCTGAATACTAGAAATCTTTTTTTTTTTTTCAGAATAAAAAGACATGCATGTCCAGTGGACAACCTATTCCATAATGTCCCTTAGCCCCAGCTTCTGAAATAAATATTAGCAACTTTCAAAAGAAGTTGCTTGTACTAATAATGTAATTTTACTCCTTATGCACACCATTTGACAAGCAAAAATAATACTAACCTACCTCAGAGGATATTTAGTGATATTTGAGGTGTGCTTTGAGACAGAGTTATATGCACAAAGTATAAGCCTAAATTTATGGGAAGTAATCTGTCTTCTGTACATTTCAGGTATTTAAAGGAAGAAAATCTTTATATGGAATGCTGGTTTGTGTAAAAACAACAGCAACGACAACAAAAAAAAGACAAGTCTGGTGCATTCAGCATTTGCAGGATTAAAAAAATTTGTAAAAATGGCATTAAGCCATGCTCTTACACCTGTAAACCTTCAGATATTTTCTGAGGCTTGTTTCTGAGGTGACCAACCACATAATTTCCATGATATGCATATGAAAATGAAGAAATTTACTTTGGAAAAGGAATCAAAGTGCGCTAATAGAGCTGATTATTTTTTTAATGCATACTCAAGCTGACATTCCAGCCAGTGTTTTTCCTCAATACAATTAGGAGAGAGGGATTTTTTTTCCCAAAATTCTCCAAAGAATGAGGCACCCAGCTGTTAGTGGCTCTCAGTAGCAGCAGGTAGCCTAAATCTCTCAGCTGACGTTGGGTCAGTGTATTACCTTGCCAGGCTTGTTATTATTGCCATGCTGCTAAGCCCGGGTGTTGCAGGTTATTCTCTTTTGGCAGGCAGATAGTGCTGGGATTCTTTCAGTCTCTCTAAACAACTGACTCACTGCCGCAGTTGTGTTGTGTAACTCCAACAGCAAGAGCCATCCCAACGCGTGTTGGCTGTGCCAAACCGACCAGCCCTGCTGGGAACCAGGCGGCCACCCGGGCAGGTAGAGGCTCTGGCACTGCCTGTTCGTGGCAGGTGGAACAAAACAAGTGCCTCTCCTGGCCTTTTGGCAGAGGAGGGAAATAGTCAAGAGGAACTTCCAAGCTTTTTACTGTTTCTTTTCTCCCTCTTAAGCTCCCAGTATCAATGTTGAGTGGTTTCCCAGGGAAAGAGCAGAATGCACATGGGCTAAGAAGACTGCGTGGGTAAGTGTGAGGCTGGTGAGGGTGGGGGAAAGAACCATGCCCAGAAAGTTCAGAACAAGTCACTACCTGATAAAAATAAGCTTGAAAAATGAAGCATATGCCAGGGCCTGAGGGGAGAAGAGACATCTTAGAGTTGCCGTGCCCCGAGAGTGTGGCCTACACCTGTGGACTCTGTTTTGCTGCAAATGCTATCAGCACAACACATGAAACTGGACCATACCTACAAATCTCACATTCAGTGTCTTGCTGAATACTTTTTCAGCAACTAGGAATGTTATATAGGAACACTCATTGCTCTTTTCTTTAAAATGCAGATTAAAAACATGAACGTCAGCTGAGAAAATATTGGAAGTTGACACCAGCATGCTGGTCTTGCTGGCTGAATTACTGAATGCAAGGCAACTGGCTTATAGGGCCTCAGCCATTTCATTCTCATTGGCACTTTGTCTCTGACAACCCAAAGTCCACTTAAGTCAGGAGAAAAATTATTTTGGCTTAAGCCAACACCGGACCAGGTCCTCTACCACTAAGTGAATGTGTGTGTTTTCTTCTGGAGTGTCTTCTGCATTGAAGAAGTGATTGCAATAAATCTAAATTCAGGTGTTAGGATAATGAGAAGCACGCACAGCTTTCATGTTGTGTCAGGCTACAGAAAGGTGCCTCTCCTGACACCAYCAGCATGAAACTGGAGAGAGACACTAACCCTTAGTACCTTCTCAGTCCAGTGCAAAAGAAGTCCAAGTAAAACAAAGCAAGCATACTCAGAGGAAGAAAGGAAGTGGTTTGAGATGAAACATCATAATGTGGATGGTATAATTAATTTTGGTCCAAACTACTCCATGTGTATGGGGGGGAAGAGCAAGACTGGAAAAACACATTGCAGAGTAATGCTATAAAGAATTTGTACTAAATCAATCCTAATGTACTTCTTAAATACTAACTCCAAGTAGCTTGAGATACCTATATAAATCACACATATCTGAATGAACAAAAGAAAAATACTTTCAAAGGAGTCACATCTAGCTGTCTTTACCATATGAAACCATTTAAATTTTTAGCTAATCTTCTTCTAACCTGAGTGGACATAGTTAACCTATTAACATGGTTGCATGATCCTACAATACTCTCTTAAAACATACTTATCTTTTCGAAACAATATAGTTAGTAGAACTGTAACAATGTTTCAGACTCTCTAGGGAAAATTTATTACTTATTATGCAGCTTTAATGATTTAAATGCCTATGTAATAGTCCAGGAATGGAAGTAGTATTTTCCAGAAAGGTTACAGTGAAGCAGTAATCATGATCTGCTTGTAATTGCTGATTATCCCAGCAAATTTTATCCAGACTAGTAGGGTGAATGGTTTTCACTGAAGGAAAGAAACTTGGGAGCAGGGAATAGTATCAATTTAACAAAATTCAAATGAACAGCAGCCTACACTTTCCACCAGGCATGTGAATCCTCTTAGCATTGGTATAAATAATTGCAGAGGTTCAGCACATGGAGCAAGAGACCCTACTGCTAGAGTACAGCAAGAGCAAGAATCATGTACTGCTATACATGTAAATAAGGGATCCTGTTACTAGGCACTTACATTGCAATGTCAACACAAATACTGTAGCTAGGGAAAGGAGAAAAGCAAGCAGGACTGTACAGGAAGTCAGCTGGATATGAGGTCAGGTAGCAGAGTATTGTATCCTGGGAAGTTTTTGTATATGCCAAAAAATATTTGAATGATATATGGGATATGCTGCAAAATAACATATGTTAATTTAGATGCATTTTTCCTACTGATTGTCCTGCTGATTCTCTTTTTTTCCCTTTGATAATATCTGTTTGGAGAAAAGAATGTGTGTCTTGGAGGAGATAATAAATACAACATTGATATGGATTTAAATGAGCAGGTGCAGGGTTTCTTGCATAGCAGGTTGAGAGGTGAGATGCACAGAGAGTCATCAAATAGTATTGATAAGAAGATACCCTGTGAAAGCAGGTAAGATTACAGAGGAAAAATGTTAAAAGAGGAGGCCAAGATAACAGATGGCTATGATAAACCAGGAAATGAAAAAACAAAAATTGGGAAGGTTACTAGCAAAGGACAAGGTATACAGTAAAGAGAGTGGTGAACTGATACAGACTAAAGGAAAGCAAAGGCCCTAAGACTTTGCCAGGAAGTAGTCACTGCAGATGCTGATACTAACATCAGTGAAATGAAATGGATGTCTGTAGTGGATTCAAGAGAGATTCATGAGCTAATGATGTTAGAGAAGTCAGCTGTTGCAAATGAGCAGTTCAGAGCACCAGCAGGCCATCAGCGTGTAAGACAGTTGATACTTAAGGGAAATCAGGAAAGTGGGAGAGAAGTAGATGAGGATGTTGAAGGAAGGTAAATGGAAACATAAATGAGTAGGAAGTATTGTGGGCAAGGCTGTATGGAGTTGCAGGTTCTATCTGGATATTGTTAAATTTCTGCTATTGTGTTTCTTTCTTCTCACCTGAATGGAGATAACCAATGTTATCAAAACGACTGGTGGCTTTGAGGCAGGAATTAAAACACCTCACAAATAAGAGCTTCCATGTTCTTGGAGCTGAAACCCTAAGATTATGCTGAACGATAGAATTTTCAGAGCCCTAAGATAATACATAAAGTTGCACAACCTTTCCTTATGGACTTGCGTTCAGCTGGAGCTTCTCTGAAGAGACAAAGACAAACCAAGGTTATACTGTTAAAAATCAGCTGAAGGTGAGATGGAATGGGAATTAAGGTAAGAATGGGAATTAAAGTAAAACAGAAGAATTACTGTGGATAACGTCTCTATCTCTTGAAACCTATCCTCACAAGAGGGAGGATAGCAGACCACCTTTAAGTGACAGTAACACTGCCTAAAGTCACACTATGCTAATCATTGGTTTGTTAATTGTTGAGGATGACTTATTATTTGAACATGTAGGCTTACATATTGGCAAAAGCTAACCTAAAATCTGACTCTGAAACATCGGCAATACATGATAACACCAGCATGTGAAAGAAAGAACAAATGAACAAACAGGCTTTCAAATTTGGATCTACTTGTTGTTACCCTCGGAGCTCCTGCCTGTCCAGTCAGCTTTAATGTATTACAAATTTTTTATTAGATAATGATACAGACTTCTCAAGTTTCCAGAGTTTTATGCTTGCCAAAATGCTGTGTTTGGATTTCAATCTGCTGGACCTGTATTTCTTTATTTTCCCTTGGCCTGGGATGGCTCCAAGAGTGAATCTTTTTTCCTTCCCCAGTAACCCTCAGACTTACTTGTTTCACACACATTTAGTGTGTTAACCTATAATAAAGTAGAACTTCATGGTCCAAGTGTCCAGTCATAAAACTGTTCCTATCTCTTTCCACCCCCACGCCACTGCCTTTACATACATGCACAACCATCCCCATTTGCTTAGGCACTAGACTTTCCACTTTCTATGCATTTGCTGGTTTGTAGTTTGTAAGTGCAGGAGCAAATAATGGCTGAGATATAGCACAGAGATTTTGCAGAAGTTTCTATTACACTTACTTGCACAAGAAATGAACAGAATGAGACAAAATAAAAATTGCAGTATGCATTTCCCAGCTTTGAGAATCTTTCCTTTTGATTATTGTTTGCCAGGGGATTTGGGGGCCTTCAGGGTATTCAGGGACCTTCACTGACACAGCATGGCCTTCTGCATCTCTTCTTCTCTTGAAAACAGCTGGTGAGATAAGTTCTCCCTGATAACCAGAGCTCATCAAAGTTTAGTGACCTTCCCTGGATGCCCTTGCAACATCACTGCTTGCAAATTCACCCCAGTGTGGATTATGGATGTAATCAAGATAGCAGAAGGGGCGATTAGGCTCACAATCCAAATAGTTTGCTTTACCATAAAGATGTTACACAGAGTTCAAATTCTCCAAAATGGAGTTCACAAGTTGCATTTTTCCCAAACAGCCACAAGTGAGAAATCCCTTCTCCAGTGCGCCACGGGCAGCATTCATGCTCGTAATGAGAAAAGAATGGGGCAACACTACTTTAATCTGCCGTAGTTAGCTTAAGCAATGTAAACACAGAGCTTTCCTTTTGGTGTGATGAACAAAGGGGAAAAGGAGATATTTTACCTCCCATACTACTTTGTATGTTTTCTCTTCAATCTGAAAGAGCACGTCAGCAGTAACACAAGATGCTGGATGAACGCTCTGGCGCTGCCTTATTGTACTGGATTTGGGTCAGGGACTATCTGGACCAGATTTGTAGCAATTGCAGCACAATCAGACCCACAGTTCTGCGGCTCTGTGGGAAGCACACTACTACCTCTAACCATTGCAGCACAGTACAAAGCGTACACTATTTAACTGTAGCATCCACAGAAGAATATGTGTTTTCAAGGTGGCATGTTTTCTTAACTCATTTTGTTTCTTTCTTTAAAAGACACTGACTTGAATTTTGGCAAAGGGCAGTTCTTACTAGTTCAGTGAATGGCAGGAGATTGGTCGTCATAAATCATAAAGTGAAACTTAAGGAGAAAAAAAAGAGGAAATAAGTCTCAAGACTCTCATCTGTGCACTTAAGCACATTTAAAATGTCATATTCACATTCTGTCTTTTAACATTCACTTCTGTTGTCAGATACAGCTTCATTCTGCTGGCAACAGCCTGAAATWTAAAATGACCTAAAGGTTGAAGCAGGTCAAATCAATAGCACAGATTTTATCACATATACACAATGACTGRCTAAATTTGCTTCTATGTGACAGCTTGCAGCCCAAATACAGTGTTTACATACTAGTTCTAATTTATTTTTAGATCAGGTAATTATTCACTGAACAGAAAGGAAGAAATCAAGCAAAGTAGCAAATGACTTACAACATAAATACAATTCCACATATTAGGTAGAAGAGATGAAATAGCAACAGTAAACTACCAACAATGAAGAAAACTCAGAAAACAGAATTCTTAATTGTCATAAACTTTCAGCAGTGAATTAAAACTATCATTCATATTTGTTTGCAGTACTCCTGTCTCTAAGTCCTAATATCTTGGCTGATGATCTACCAATTGAACCAACTACTTAAGCAAAAATTAATTTTAACACTAATGAGCTTGTTTCTACAGGGAAGGAGCTGCAGGGGCGTGTGCTGTCAGTAAGTCCTCTTTTGTTTGTCACCCGGTTTCCAGATGATCTAAGTTTTGACTGGTTTTGCTGCTGAACTTGTCAGAAATAGCTTTGGGACCCAGGTGGGAGCAAGACTGTCAGCAGTGTAAACGTCACTCCGTGGTTCCTAGAGGTGGATGAGGGAGAGCAGGAGAGAAGGTGAGGTCCCGTGGAATAAGAAATCCTGGGATCTGGAAGGAAAAAGGTGTCTCTGTGGAAGAGAGAATTTCTTTAGGATTGTGAAGTCCTCTGAGGCATGGATTTTCTTCATTTTGCCTCTTAAATGACACCGAACATAAGATTAGGTATTGCCAAAGTGCTGACACCTAACCTGAGACTACGGCAGCAGTCTAACCCCTCAGGGTCCAACTGAAGAAAGCTGTGACTAGGTGGCAGCCTCTATAACATCAGGTCAGCTTGATTATTTAGAGAATTCATTACATCTCTTTTCAAAAGCAGCATGATTCAGATACATGTGATCAAGCGCATCTGCAGAGAAATTGGAGGCAGATGTTTGCTAGTAGGCAAAGCACAAACTTTAGAAGCAATGAACTTAACTGAAAAGGTCTTCAGGCTTTTGAGGCAATCTTTTCAGACTACTGCTGCAACAGAAAATGAGGGACTAGTGTTGCAGTATCATACATTCTAAAAAAACTTAGAAAAAAACAGTTACTACTTTTCTTTTTAAACAGAAGATGCCCAGTTTTCAGAAACTAAGAACTACAGTCTAGATGATCTAAAATGTTACATGCCATTAAGATACAGAATATTGTAACTGAAATAAAACACAGATTCACATTTAAAGCTGGACCAGTGATGCCTAATGAGGGTTTAAATTGCAATTCACGTTGTCTATACCACAGTCAGGCTTTGTCAACCCTTATGTAGCTGTAAGGTAGCTAAGGCCTTTAAAAAGGGAAGAATACAGATGCTTTATATGAATATAGTTCAACACACGAATGACAAACTACTCATTGTGACCACTCTTCACAGTATTTACAGTAAATCTGTACATCACAATTTCTTCCTTAACTCACATGCAGACGTTGTGTAACTCAAAGCAAAGTGATCATACAGCTGGAATAGCACATCATGAAAACCAGGGCTGATGCAGGGGAAGGCATATTGTATTTCTGATGAGACTGGACTACTCTGAATCCCATGTTCACTGAAATTTCTTCCTCAGGATTGAACAGATAAAATCTTTCTGCTCAGTGGTACCTATGCAGTACAAGAGTAGATGCCAGCCTTCACCTTCCAACTCTGCTCTGGTGCTTAAATGCTGTAACACAGTCTCTAGGATTTCAATACAATGTTCAGAACAGTTACCTTGCATGCCTCTTTCACTTGGTTCTTCTCTTCTAGATTTCAGGCTTTTTCTTTTACTGTAGAATTTCAATGTCTGTTAAGTAGTGAACATGCAGACTTACGGACTTAAAGCAAACCTGAACTTAAAATTTAAGTGTGCTTATGCAGAGAAAAGGATTATTTCATTATGATATCGTGACTAATCTATTGAGTTTGTGTCCAGAGAATTTAGACTTTGAAGACAGCACAGTTTCTGCATTTAAATAAAGCATTTGTTTTGACCAAATGTGTTTGATTTGATCAAAAATTTGTTTTGAACTTGGATGAATCGAGTAAATATCTTGAATTGCATTGTGGGTTTTTTTCCCTTTTTTTTGAGTGGGACTGTACATTTGTGCAGAGTCATGTCTTCTCATCATCTTCAACTTTTTTCTTTAATTTTTTTCCTGAAACATAATACTGCAACTGATCCTATTTGCTCTCCACAGCTTTGGCATAGCCTTTCTGCTCTTGAGCTGTTTGAGGTTTGTTCACTACCTTTAGTAATTTTGCCTAGACTAACCCTGTTTGTTTTCTGTTCCTGGTATTGGTTTTTATATATTTTTTATTGAAACAATAAAACCCTGAAATGTCATTTCTTTATTCATCTTCAAAAAAGAAGAGGAGCAAAATGAATCCTCCATAGCTTCAAAGCAGCCTGTGAAAGCCACCTGTGTCATGGCCCTAACTCTCTTTCCTCCTTTGTTGGACTTCATTAAGAATGGGTATGGGTAGAAGCAGTTGTATGTTTTGTTGTTCTTCTTTAGGCAATAAACGTTTATCTGTGTAGAAAATTGTGGAAAATAGAACTGGCATCAAAAAAGGGAGGAAGACAGGAGCTTTCATYTTAATGCTTAGCTAGCTCTTAGCACTAAATTCTCCAACTGCTCCGATGATTACATTTACAGCTTTTTTTGACATAATTGCATGTACTTAGAAAGCTAACTTTGAACTGTGCATGTCTGCATCAGTTAAACAACTCACTTGTCTGAATCCCTGGTTTAAATCCATGTTAAGTTTTACGGAATTAACATTACGAGGGATCATCTGAGTTGTATTCCCAGGAAGCACCTTCCACTGCTGTATACTGAGAATTAGTCCTTTCAAGTCCCCTAACTCTGAGTTCGTTCTTCCTAGCAGTCTCCACCAAGCTCTGCCAGCAAAAGCACCTTCTTCCGATGGAGGCACCACAGACGACACTTCTTGGATACCCAATGAAGGCAGATGCAATGGTTTTCTGATCTTCCTATAATGGCAATAATGATTTCTCCAAAGAAGTACACCTGAGTTACAAATGAAGACCAGGCTATTACAGCAGTAAAAATAAAGAACATTCTTTACCTTATTTTGTTACTCTCATTAAAATCTGTGAGATTTTGCTACTGTCTTCTATAATTGACATCCTGCAGCCTCAATGGGATTATCTGTTAGTAGTTTATTAGTAAAGATGCTTTTTCACACATTCCTGATGTCTTTTTTTTCTGTCAGTTGTGAGTGCCAGCTAGCTTCTCCTTCATTGCTGAGTTCTTGGTCAATGGCCAGAATGTTACGGTGACACAGTCAGTACAAAATACACATATTTTTGAGGTAGTAATACAATAGCAAGCATGTCAACTACTAGCTTGTCTATTCTTTCCTCTTCTTCTCCTCTAAAATGCCATTAATATGCAATAGACACTGGGTGTAGTGATTCCAACTCTACAATACAGGAAATAAAGGACACTGAATCATGTTATACAAAGAAACATAAACCCCTCACTTTTACTACAGCATTAACTTCTGAAAGAAGGTGCAGAATTGCTGGAGTCTCTGGCTTTGATTTTACACGAAAAACTGTAAGGGAACAGATGGTGTCATGCACTGTAGGAGAAAAACGGTGGACCTTCATCTTAAATCCACATTGGTCTGACTGGTTAACAGACTGCTGTTTGAAGCCTTGTATTTGTTCCTCTCTCCTGATCTTTTCTTTCATTGTTTGAGTAAAGGGAGATTTGCTTATTGGCATAACCCAGGCTCTTGAGTTTTATTCTGCTTTTTACATAATAAGATCTTTGTCCTGAAAGCAAAGAAATGTGATAACTATAGCTTTTGTTCCAAGCTCTGGGCTGAGTTTTTGGGCCATTAAGACTCTTTCCAATTGTAAGATCTCATTCCCTCAGGCTTTCTATGTAATGGGTGATAAAGGACTTGGAAAACAAATTTATTACCTCTCTTTCTTAACGGCCTTCCTTTTCATCCTTGACAGTAGTGATGGGACCTTTACCACTGATGCTATTCAGTTTCTCCTGAGTGTCTTATTCTTCGGTGTCACTAACAAGATAAGTTATCCTTTCCTAAATCGCCTCCTCCTGCTCACTTTCAAGGGTCATGTTTTTGCCTTGCTTCAGTGTTAGTGTGCAGAAGGTTCCCAGCAAGCATATGGAAACATTACAGACTGTCTTGGATCAGGAGTGCGTTTATCTGTTAGTGATCTTCGGTTATCTCTTTGGTGGGTATCAGATGTCACAGAGAGCCAAAAAACTTCAGCGAGCCAAAAAGAACTGCAGCCGCTTTTAGGTTGTGTCATGAGACACTCATCTCCTTTCCTCTTCCTGGAGTTCTGCAGCTCTGTTTTCAGCTTGGAAACTCACCCTTGTGCACTATATTCACGTTTCTAGTGAGGATAATTTCCGATGATTTCACAGTTCCATAATGACATCGAGTAATGGCTGCAATGTCTCCCCGCAGGCTGCAGCAATTTCTATTTGCAGATGATCTTTACTCTGCTTAGTTAACAATGATACAGCAAATTTTCAGTTCACTACCAGCCAACACAGAATGCAAAAGATAATAGTTTTTTTAAAAGAATGAAAAAAAAAGTTTTCCACAGTCTAAGGACACTGCTATCTACCTGTGGCTATGGGGAGCATAATGACTCTTCAAGGAGGAAATGTATTCAGTGTAATGCCAAATCTGCACCCCTTTTCCCAGGCGTGTTGTCTAGCAATGAAGAGTGATCACTAGAGATGAAAAGGGAATAGCTATGCTGCAGAAAGATTTCAACCTTACTGGGTCTTGGATGCAAACTTAAAGTAAACAGATCTGTCACTTTATTTGTGGAAGAAAGAACTCTGCTCTGAATAAAAAAAATATAAAGGTCAACAGTCTCCATGTCTCATGGGGGCACAAGCTGAATGCAGCTGGAGCCTGATATTTTCCCCTGTGAGACAGAATTTGCACAATTGAGTGCACTACGGGAATTCCTGCTTTCTTCAGAGGCATCCGGAGCTGGAGATGGTTGGAGACAAAGACTACTATTTTGCAGAAATTTTTAAGTGCCAACACTAATTAATCCCACTGTATTCTGGGGACACAGAAATCACAAATCCAAGAGCCTTGCACACAGGCCAGGGCCTACGGCCAGCCCTGCAACACAAATGCCACTTAACAACAAGAGCAAAAAAATTGCAAAAAAATCCTGGGGAACAAGAGTGGTGGTAGGATTCACCCTTATACTCCTATGGCAGTGGGGAGACTGAAACAAAACTTTTGCCTGACCCTGTCACTGGGTTTTCCTCCTTGAAACTGCTAATCAGATCAGATTGTGCCAGCAGGTCCAATTGGGTACAACACCCCTGATGGTCTGTCCACTTGCCTCCACCTACTGTAAGCAGAATAATTAGACCGTGCTCAGTCAGTGCTCTCACACTCACAAATATGCAATATAACTGCAAAGAATACAGAAACAGCCTAGTCAAATAAAATTCCCTTTTCCATCAAATTTGGTTCAGCCAGACAAAAATGCAAAATATCTGAGACACAGGAGTGAGCCTCCAAATGTTTCAACATTTACTCTTTTTACTGGATGTCTTGTTCCATTCACATCATAAAACCATTTTAAAATCACATTTTTAATTAGCTAGAGCAACACAAATATGGCTTTCTTGGTCACTGCATTTAGACAGAGGCCAACAAATTGAATGCCCTCACTTCTAAAATGCCACATTTCTGAATATATCATGTCTTACAGAACTTGTGGTAGATTTTTTCTTTTAATGCACCATTACCATAATAGTGGTTGCTTCACTTTCAGAAGGACCAGAGCAGTATAATTAAAATGGATGGTAATATACAGACTGAGGTTTTCAAAGTGGCCTATGGGAGCCGGGCATTTCTCTCCCAGTACTCTCTGTCTGGATGCTTTCCCCTCTGACGTTCTTTTGGCACTCTTGTATTTTATTCTGAATGCACTATACCAGCAACATTGAAAAGGATTTTCAAATCACAAAGCTAACCTGCTATTTGGAATTAACCAAAGAGAAAATGGGAAGGTATTTCACGTTTTGAGATCRTCCTAGATCAGGATCAATGGCAACGACAAAGCAAACACTGAAGCTTGGCTTTGATTTATCATTAGCATGCAAAACAGAAAAAATGAACAGATAAGCTACCCTGTGACTAGTGATAAAAGGGCACTGCCAAACCGTTCCATATTTTGTTTAACACATTATCATTGAAAACACTTTCTTTATGAATTGGAATGTACATTGTCTTCTCTTATTATAGTTTTCCTCATTTGACTGACTGAACAACCTCCATCCCCAAGCTCATCCCTTTTCTGTCACCCCCCCCCCCCTTGCTGCTGGAGCAAAAAATGAACAGAGCTTCATTTGTTCACCAGTGCCAGCGTCAGCAGTAATGTCAGCACAGCAGAAGCAATGGCCCTGCCTCCACAACTCTGGGTGAGAGGACATTTTGCATTTCCGGGGATCACGCATCCTAATTAACTGCTGTTCCCCTGAGGGAACAGCTAGTGGTTTTGTGTAGGTCTAAAGTAAGGAATGATTAAAAAAAAAAAGAATGCTAAAAAATAGTATTTAAAAAACACTGCATATTCTAAGAGATGAAAAATTTTGCTATAAGAACAGAAAAGCATTCATAATTCAGCTTAAATTGTAATAGCGGGGTCTCTTAATCACTGGAACAGCATAACTTGAAGCTAGAGCACTTCATTCTTGTACATCTACTCAAGTGCTTCCATTCCTAATATATATATAAAATGTTAGTTGTCTGTACCAAGTTCTGCTTTCTTTCTTTCTTTCTTTCTTTCCATCACACAGGGAACGAAAACAACTTCCAAGGGCTTTGGCTTCTGTCCTTTGCTGTGTTCCAGGCACGCATGCAATAGAAGCACTTTCATTAACTGATTATGCTCAATCTTAAAACCAGATAGTTTGTCCCTGATCTTTCCAGAGCCTCATTCTTCTGGTAGCCTGGAGCCTTCTTCAATTTCCAGCTTAAAAGTACTCCTGGTCTGTTTACACTCATATGCTGCTATCCAGTTTGCTCTTGTTTGGAGGTAGGCAGGTATCCTCCCTTATCTACTTACAGAGAGCAGCCTTATTCATGCTCAGCCTTTCTTTGCTGGGAGACAGAAATCAGGCTGCTTCAGTTTCTCCTTCTCAGATAGGATGATCAGAAGTGGAGAAACTAATAGCCCCTCTTTGTGCCTATTCTTTTGAGCAAGTTTGAATTGGCCTCATAAGTATGTGTGGTCAGAATTGTGCGAAGTATCCCAAGTGAAATCATGAGGCTCGTATTAATATTTCCTTATCTCTATGGGGAAATAGCTCCAGATAAGTCCCCCAATATCTCCAATTTTCTCTCCTTTATGTCATCCTCATGGATTTCATATTGCTCTTCTTCCCCAGAGAACAGGAGCCCTTTGTGATACTACTTCAAGCAGACTGCAGTGCCTAGGTAGGAAAACATCCACTGATATTCCTTTGGAGATGAACCAGCTTTAGTTAACTTCAAATCTGTGATATGAACTCTTGAGAGCACTAGGCAAGCCAGAAGCAATCTGCTTCTGGAGCTGTTATTTCACTAACTTGTTTATTTGGAATATTTTCTCCTGGTTGGATGTTTTGATTCTTTCCATTATACTAGTTTGCTTGCTGCTTCCTTACTCTCCTCCACTCTTTTGCTTCATCTTTTCTTCATTATCAACCTCTCTAGAAATGCTACCATCAGTTTCTGTACAGTTACGAGATTTTCATAAAGATTCTTAAGACCACCACTGGCTCAGCACACATTTAATTTAGAATGTGTACTGGGTCTGACTCACACCATACTATTCATGCTATTCATCCTTGATTTGGAACAAGCCTTCTGGTTTAGTTATGGGCCTGAAAATGTCTGAAGCAAAATTATACATAGCACTTCAAGGATATTTATAAGGATAAGAATGGTTATAAACATCTCCAAAGTTCCTAGAGATGAAATTTTGATGCATAAATTCATGAAGGATACATTTCTGCCAGAATCCTCCACTGAACACCTACTTGACAACATCTGGAATGCTCTGAACAATCTACTCATGCACATGTACAAATGACAGAGTTTGACACGCTTCTCCCAAATTTCCTACAAGGATTGTTTTTGAAAGAGCACACCAAAGAGCAGAACAACTCTGTGATCCAAAAGAGGYTTTGCTGAGATTAGACTCTCTCAGCTCTTCACTCCAACATCTTTATCTCTGACCTTGCAGATAGGAAAACATCACTGGTCAGCTACAACAATGAGACCTATATGGCAGGATGATCAGGCATGTGAAGAATGCAGGCAATGTTATTCTCCTCTCTGATCCAGAAATTGGCTTTAAGACTTAGCAAGAAAATAATCACTCTGACCTTTGTTTGCAACATCCTAGAAAAACAGCGAGGACAGCAGGCATTTACCACGTGCCATCAGACAAGAACACGCAGGGAGAAACATTTCCCTGCTTCCCTGACACAGCAGCATCCTACCGGGGAGGAATTTGAAACAGGCAACTGGGGTGCCGGCAGTGGCAGAGCAGTCACAGCCATGTCTCACGAGCCCTGCAATGTGCCTGCCAGTGGAGAGAAGAAGTATCTGAACTGGACTGACCCAGACCTGGTTCTGACATGATGGGATGTGAAAAGGGAAACAAAGATGGCTGGGCTACAAGTTTCCCGGTACCACTTTTGCATGTTCGGAGGAAGAGGCAAGGCAGGACTGTTCTGCTAGCTAAAGTCTTGTAGCTTTACAAAGCATGCATGTTTAACTTAAAGCCTGCCTGGCTTCTACTTGTATCAGATAAATACCTGTGCATGTGCTTAACTCAGGCCTAAATTTAAAGCTCACGAACATCAAAAAGACTTCAAGTTAACCATTTCTCTTGCTGAACCATGACTGTTGTTTACAAGGAGGGAATGTCCAGAGGGTGATCCATGGGAACCTTGCTGTCATTATCACAGTGGGCTGTTTGCCTGCAAACATTAATGAAACATATTCTGGAGGAAGCCCCCGGAGAGGCACAGAAAAGAAAAATTAGATTTAGGAGAGGACAGAAGGGAAGCAAATATCTGAAGATTAAAAATGACTCTGGAAAAAAGGGCAGCGAATCTGTGACACTACCAAAAAAGAGGAGGAAGCAAAGGAGAGGCTGTGCTGAGCGTTCAGGAGCTGTCCAGTGCCAGAAACTGCAGCAGCACAGGACCAGACTTCACAAGAGTGCTCAAGCCATCGCTGAAACCAAACTAGGCAACACAAATTGTATTTTAAATAAATATGTATGAACCACTAAAAGGCCAAAAAGAGATGGTAAGAGACGAGCTTTATGAGGAACTATCCTTTTGGGTTCAACTTGGCAGGCTGCAGAAGACAGACTGTTGGTTATTGTGCTGGATCAGTGTGCTGCTGCACAGGGATTCAGCAGAAGGGAAAAAAGGATTGAATTGTGCGCGGCTCCCTATTTTTATATCCTGTTTCTCTCTTTCTCAATGGGACATTTTATTTCTTTCACAAAGGAATCACAAAACAAAGGGATATACACAGAAGACTTGAGGTTTATAGAATCTTATCTAACCAAAAAAGAAAGAAAAAAGTACAGCGGTATTTGGTGCTAAATGTCATGAGATAGAGGCATTATTCTTTATGGAAAGCAAATGAGAGTTGCTTATATTTGGAGTCGTCTTTGAAACCAACTCCCAGAAGCTCCAAAAACAACCTATTGCAAAACAGCTACTAATCCTTTTTTTGTAATCATTCAAGCTGTTTGTGCATCCCTCACCCCAGTGCCGTGACAACAGCAAAGTGAAACAGTGTTTACGGCCCCTAATGCTATAAGCTTGTTATAGTGAAAAAAAATCCAAATATCCTTTCTTCCGTCTGCACTCATAACCACTTCCCTGAGCAGCTCTCTGTCTGGACGATTTGCCTTTTTCTTGCCATAGCACACCATAATCAGAGCACTCGAAAGATAAGGCCAACTTTTATGGAAATTGTTATACTCGCATATAATGGTTCTTTTTGAACTGCAGCTATGAATACTATCTGCCTGAAAAAAAGGTCAAGGAGATGAATGAGTCATGTTTTTTTCCTCCACTTATTTCTACAGTTCAGTGCAGATTATCCTTTTCCACCAGCTGGACTAGTATTACTTTAACATTCTTCATGGTGCTGGTGATAGAGAACCTGATGGCCGCCTCGTTAAGCTAAACTTACAGTAACGTGACACCTTTGACTGCTTTTGACTTCCAGCAGGATAAGTGAGGAAAAAATCTCTAGTTCATTATTCAGCAAGATATCAGTGATGAAATTATGGCCCTGCAGCCACTTTGTATGCAAGTGTCTCCATCTTTGTATTGTGGTAAAAAGCTTTCATGACTTGAGACAAACATTTGCTTGACATTGGGACTTTCTGGGATATTCTGGGACTTTTGATTCAAAAGTTCTCAGGCTTTTTCCTTTCATGCGGCTTCCCCCTTGATCTAACTCTCTCCCCTACCACTCCCTCTTCCCATTTCCCCTTTTAAATCAGTGGATGTACACAGACTACAACAGACTTTGTATCTGCAGATCACTGCAAGCACAACTGAATCCTTGGAGCTTGGGCATAAATATGCCACTTAACATGAGGTTTCCTGACTAAGTCCTCAGGCAGGAATTGGGCTTTTGCTAGCAATTTGCTTTTTAGTGATGCAACCATCCACAATGTGGTAGGAGCTTGCAGCTCACAAAAACGGCATGCCGTGATTTCAAAAAGCTAGCCCGCAACTATACAGGCCTTTTCAGGACAGGGATTCAAAGATCACCAACAGGTCAAGCCTGTAACAAAAAAGTGTCAAGCAGGCTACCTGCAGTGATTTCTCATAAATTTATTAAAGAGAGAAATGTTGGCCTCTGCACAGTATGAGCAGAAAAAGCACACTCCTTATATATTAGAGCAAGAGACATTTCTAGAGAAAACTCTTCCAAAGTCTATTACAATGCTGGAGCGTGTCCTAACCAACAGACCGTTAACTGCATCTCAGAAGGCTCATATAAGAACAAGATGGTGAATGCTGAAAGGTCGTCATGCTTTCATGCATTGAAATAAAAAGCTCTGGAGCAAAATAACCGCCCACAAGATATAAAGAACACCAGTGCAGCGATCAGGATTGCTGTCAAGGTCACATTTAAAAGAGATGAGATCCGTGTATAAAACCATTTGTTCAAAAATAAAACAGCATTTGCATTGCAATCACCATCATAGCATGTAACCAGCAGTGTCTCAACATGTAAAGCGCATATCAGGTACACATGCAATTACCTAAATAGTTCCATGCACAGCTCTTGTCCTTCCCTTAACCATTTTGCTCTTGCCTATAAACTAATACATAGTCAAGACAGTACTTGGCACCACTCAGTGTATAGTTTTGCTATAAATGCATTCTCTTCTTCCTGCTCAGACACAACATACTACGTGTGTGTGTGTGTGTGTGTGTGTGTGCATGCATGTGTAGGTCTTTCATATTACAGAAGAACTTAAAAAACACATTTACCGGTGGCAAGTAGAAAGCTTTTCTGGATGACTACCTTCAGTATATTAAGGATCTGAAAAATGTTTTGTGGTTTGGACTTCCTTTCTCTTTTAAAGCAAATGCCTAAGATTGTGAAACCATCATGCCTCAGCATAAGCACAAGGGAAGCTGGTAGTGTTGTCATACTAAATTTGTGGCCCGACATTTCCAGTCGTTTTGTACTACTTAAGTGCAGAGAAAAATGACCAGAGATGTCTCTGTGACTGCAACAAAACCAATGAGAACTGGGATTATTTTAATGGGGCTTCAAAAACCTCTTAACACGAGTTGGCAAAAATTAGCATTTAATGGAGAGGATGATCCAGCTACTCAGATCAGCTGGGAAGCAGACTAGTGAAAGGAAGATCTCTTCCCCATCACCTGTGAGACAGCCAAAAGACTGCACAGGGGTGCTAGCAAGTGGGAAAAGTAGCTGTCCTTCTGAGTACATCGCATGGTATGTTCAATTCTGGCTGGTGTAGTGAGTGGCAGGATTGAACTCCTCTCCTAAGCAGGCCTCTTGGGCTATGGTGAGTGGACTGTAGATGATCCTAGCATTCAAACTAATTTCCAAAATGCCACACTGGGTGAGGATGAGGGCTGGACTGATGGAATAAGTTACAAAAGCCAGTTACAGGGAGAAGGCAAAATGGACTGACTGACCAAGGCAGTTGTGATGTTAGCCCACAGGAAAGCCAGGAGTGGGAAGCAAAGGAAAAGCAGGAGAGATGTGTTTGCCCACACGTCCCTTCTAGAGGTTTAGACTGGGACCATGGCTCTGAGCCTTTCTGTTCCTCTGCTGCTGGAACATTAACTGTGAAATCTGCTGGCCCAGGATTTCTTTATGCCCCTAACTGCCTGAGTCGTGCAAAAGTTGATAACTACCTGTAATCAATTAGAATAAAGAGCTGTCCTTCAGGTTCCAATCTGGTGACAAGGCCATGTGGATGTCTGCATAACTAAACTCCTTCAATATTTAAGAGACAACCAAGCAAAGCAAATGATTCACAGAACTGAACTGAAAGGACAGCTTGGGTGCAGGGTTGGAAGATACTGCATGTGCTTTATGCCACTGCAGGACCTGAAACACCCTTTGTAGTTGCTGAGTCCATAACATAACTTACCCTTCTAGATTGCAATATGTGTCTTTGAGGAATATACGGTTCCCAAGTTGCTTGTCTTCCCTGCCAGAAGACTTGGTCTTCATCTGCAACCTACCCTGTACAGTACTTTACATTGATGACAATATTCTTTGCTTTCAGTGATTCACTGAATTTGAACTCACATAAAATGGAACCACCATCTAATGCCATCTGAAGCACAGGATTCTTCATGCCAGCATACTTCAAAACTAAGTAATGTAGGAGATGGAACGACTCATGCTCTTTACTTGGAGAATTATCTGGAGACCTTTCCAATCCAAATTGTGTTTTATTGCCCTGATCTTTCTTGTTGCTCCTGGCCATGTTCTCCTGTGCGGCACTGACCTAACTAACACTATTTCCTCTCCAGCGTGATTATACTTTTCATATAATTGCAGACAGTTATCAAATTCCCTTTTTGTCCAAGCTACGAATGCTTAATTTTTATAATGTTTCCTCTTACATAACAGATTTTTTTCCATGTTAGCAGAACCAAAAATGTGAAGTGTCTTCCAGAGCTGTAATGTTGCTAACTATACATTTTCTTTTCAAATGTGCTAAACACCTTCTAATTGGTAGATGTTGACAGAGGAAATGGTAAAGATGGACTTGTGTGACAGTCTGCCTTTCATCTGCAGAAGTACAGACTTAAGATCAAAGGCTCCCGCATTCTTGGAACATACTGGTACACTACAGCAACGAAAATCTTCACAATAAGAAGGGAACTGCTTGGGGCCGATCACAGCGAGAATCAACTTAACTGGTCATGGCTACAGGAACAGCAGCTGCTGCTCACTGACAGAGAGGTTATAAAAATAAGACACTGGTCACTGATATGCAGCAGAATGAAAATGAGGTAAACACAGCATGAGTAGGAAGCAAACAGGAAAGTGAGCCTCATAAAATCTAAATAAAAATCCTCCATTTTCGGGGAAGTAAATGTCAAATACTGTCATTAAGAAACAGGACAGGAACAGTGGATGCAGCGAAGCTCTGCCCTTTATGTCTACACATGCAAACCATCTGACTCTACTATGGGAAAAAATCAGTCCCAGATGGCATGCATCAACTCTTTCTTAGGCCAATGTAGGTCAAAGCAGTGCAGTTACACAAATCTAAGAAAATTCAGATATAACCTGCTTCTAACTTCATTCACTAATTTAAGAGCTAAGGAGGCAAGAAGACAGACCTGTTCCCTGCCAACAGCCTTTCAAATGTATTTGTCAGGAAGCTACTAACATGTGCCTTGGTGCAGTGAGTCTTCAACCGATGGCTTACAGAACCCTGTACTTGAAGGGCTGTTTACAAGCAGTCAGAGAAAGAGGGCCAAACAAATGTAAGCTCAAATACGCTATCCAGCTTGTGTGGATGGGAATTTTTTCTGCATCTCCACTGGAAGATTTTCTGGGCTCTACAAATTGAAAAAGGTTGGAAACAATTACCTTAGTACTCATCCAATAGCAATGCAAAACAGCCATGTGAAGCAAACCATTTGAAAATAAGTTGCATTTTGCGTTTTGTCATGCCAGCTCTAACAGTCTGGACAAAACACTTGTGACAGTAAAAGCTGAAATCTTGCTGAACCACCATTCAGAAACGGTGCTACATCAGTAAAGAAAACTGCGAATGCTGGGCAACAGCCATCGCCCTTTCTCCAAGAGTGACACTCCCGCCAAATCCGAAACAGTGAATTATTTGTGTAATCTTGGGAAAAGAATTATTTATGGTACAATACCTTGAACTCTCAGGTGCAACAGTGAGATGTATTTTTAAATAACTGCTTTATTTCTTCAGTATTTCTCATCTCTCCTTTTCTAGAGTGCTCTTGAAAATGGTACAGAAATCAGTTGTGTTCACAAATAGCAATGCCGTACTTTAACTCTCTTTGGCCAAGGCTTGTTTCCACCTGGAATTATTCTCGGTTAATGTTTCAGGCAGGCACTTTTATTCTACAGTATATCAGAAAGGAACTAATCAAGGAAAACTGCCTATGCAGACAAACTTTAAGGGTAACAAGGCTCTGTGGAAAATCTTAAACAGAAATGATACCATAGATCAGAGAGAAGCTGGAGCACTGCAGAGCTGTGCTGTTTCAGACACTGAGGTTCATGGGCAATTTAGATCTCTTGTTCTTATGGCAGTTCTTTTTTAATTCTCAGGCTAATTGTTATCTGAAAAAGCAGCAGCAGAGTCTGACACCATAGCTACAGGAATATCATGTCAGTAGGAAATCAGGCAAGCAGAAGGAAGCATAATCTGATGATCTAGTTGCATATTAACACCCCGGCTTTCCCCTCCCAAAATCCACAGGTTTCCAAGAACAAACATCATGAGATACCAATAACTAGTTCGATTAGCTGGTTAAAATCTAAGGTCATTACAAATTTTCTATGCAAGTTTTGAACAAATACTGATCTGATATGCCACTTAAACTGGAATTTAGCTTAGCAGCACTATATCCATTATTTAAGAAAATCACAGATTTCTGAAAGTTGCTACAAAGCAAAAACTGGCATTGCTCGGTTTTATGCAACAGAGGTTGTTGCATGAGTTGGCAGATATATTTACATTTTCTATTTATACAGCAACTTACATCCATGTTTTACAAACATGAAGGAATAAACTTTTCAACTGCCTTGTGAAACACATCACTATTCCAAAACCAGCAAAACTGACGCAAAGAAAGACACGTATGTCTTGTCTAGAATCAAGACAGAAAGTCACTTAACGGATACTATCTGCACTTTCAGAGCTGGAGCCTCACTTCTTTGCACATAAACACAACCATTCATCTTCAAACAGTTATAAGTTTGATCATGTCATGTAAGTCTTTGTATACAACCAGTTTCTCCATTCAGCAGCAAAATGAGAAAATTTTTTAAAAAATTAGCTTAGACCAAATCAAATACAAATGGAAGTCAGCTCTCCTGTTGTGAAAATGCAACAAGAAAACACAAACCAAAAAAATTTGAAACAAATTAAATGGTCATTTTAGCTCAAACCTGCAAGTTTTACTTTTGGCATTTCTTTCTATGATAAGGAATACAATGGTTCAATCCCCTTTCAAAGTTCCAGTTTTGAACCCATGTTTTAAAATTAGGTTATGGATATTTTCAGCTTTCCTTACTAACACTCTTTGGGTTTACTAGATTTTCACTGGAGTATGGAGGAGAACCCAGGACCCTACCTCCAAAGTAAACAATGTGACAAGTACAACACGATCCTTTTTCAGTCAAGGACTGCTTAAGTATCCTAAGCAAACTGGACTATCTCCAGAGAGAGCCCTCCACCCTAGAGACTGGGAGCCTGAACTGTCAGGCAGACATCATAAATGCATCTGGTCTCCCAATGCCTTGGGCAATCTTCTGGTGGGGAGAATTGTCTCCACCACGCAGACATGGAAGTTTTATTTTGCATCAACCTACTTGGCAAAAATCATATGAATTCATGAACAGTTTTGAGATGAACTGAACTATTTTAGATTGTTTTCCCCTTCCTCCCTCCATCCCTTCCTGGAAATAGGTTAGTTCTACAGTTATATAGCTAGCCAACTACTCCAAACATGCTTAACAGGTATCATGAGCTACAAAACCTGCCAGTGCTTAACTGTGAAGTGTAAGGAAGTCCAGAGGAGTCATTATATCAGCGCTGACACAGTCATGGGGGGTGGGAAGGATGGAAGTGGGATGCAGGAAACTGAAGAATTTTGTGAAGGAAAGAAAGGGTAGGATGCAAAAAGAGAAGGTATTGACAAGTGAGGCACAATGCAGATCTGAGCTGTAGCTTATATATTTTACAATAGGGCAACATGGAGCACTGCAAGGGATGGACGTCTCATTCTAAGGTTCATTCTCACAGTTTCTAGTATCATCTGAAACCATCACCAGAATTATAGCCTCCCTACTCTTTATTACCTGTTTATTTTTATCATATATGTTATAAATTGCAAATATATACTGGTTTAGCTGCTGGCAGTATGTGCCCCTGTAACCTTTTGAGTTAATATATTGCTGAGATTTGGCTTTTAGCTGCCAATATGTCTTATTAGATCTTCGACTTTTTCCCAGATGTCAGTGTATGTTGCTTGTTGTGCAACTCCCATAAATGCTCTGCGTGGCTGGTGAATGGACTGTCTGGTGTCTAATGCCTGTTGCAATTAATACTGACATATAAGCCTAGTTAATCACTCGTGTAGTCTTAAAAATGGGTCATGTGACCTACAGAGCACTTAGCATTGTCATTGCTAGTGCTTGGCAGATGCCAACCTAGGAGCATCTGGCTTGCAAATCCTGCAGGAAAAATGAATTCCTTCAAAATACTACCACTGTTTTTTTTTTTTTTTAAATCTGTTGATAGTGGACTTCGTAGATGTTTGCTTCTTCAACACAATTTGATCTAAATTTAATTTAAAATTACCATACTAGTACCACGCTAATAATGTGGTGGTGGTAATCACATACAGTCGTAGTCTATATCAATTATAAGATCTTGTTAGGTTTCTTATTTATATGGTACTAAAGTCCTATCTGATTTGATTTAAATGCGTCACTGACCTCTCACAATAGCAATCACAGGAATACTTTGTACTCATATAGCACCCTTCATCTCAGAGCATTTCTGAAACACTAATTTTCATTACATCCTTGTGACACATAGGTAGAAGTTTATGCACACTTCAAAGACAGGTGAACTGTGACACAAAAAGGTTATGTAACTTGGCCCAAATCCCATAGGAACAGTTGGGAATATGAGTTCTCCCATTGCTTTTTCTAAACTTCCAGGCAATAACACCTACCCCCAAAATGGTCTTCATAAAGCATTAATCAAAACGTTTAACCTCCTACTAGGTTTGCAAATGCCACGGATAGAAGATAAGCTCCCTAATTCTTTTTGATACATTATTCATGACTTGTTCTGCTTTTCTGGCAACACTTTTTTTCTTAAGAATAAAAAAGAAACCCATTCAAATACAAGAAAAAAAAGCTGTTTATTTTTCAAGCAATGACTGCAAAAAAAAAAATCCAATCAAAAAGAGTTAGCATTTCCTTTAGGGCTTGCCTGTTTAATCCCAACTACTAACTTGTGTGCAATCTATGGCAATTTCTCTGCAGGACCAGAGCACCCTAGTGATTTCAGGAGAAAGTGGCAGTAGGACTCCGTTTGCTTGGTTTCAGTTTCCAAGGAACTACATGCCACTGAACAAAATCATGCCTGTAGATGCAATGATTATGGTTGCAAATTGCCCAACCAATAGCTAGTGACACCAGTTCAAACTAACAATTAGGGGCCTGGCTCTATTACCACTAAACAGGAAAAAAAACCCTACTGTTCCAGTTGATAATTAAGGAATTTCGGCAGACAGGCCACCTAGTGCTGACACTATTTTCAAAATATTGCTATCTGTCCTTTGTGACTCTGTGAGTAGCAAACAGGGTTATCAGCCATATTCACAAATTGTATTTAATCCTGCCTGAGGCTGACCACGCACTTCTGAGCAAATTAATTAACTATATGAGCACCGCACTACTCCCCTTTTATAAGAACACTAATACAAATGTACACATAAATCACAAATTAGGCCACCGCAACATACATAAGCAGTTTTGAAATGGTGTTAAAGGAAGACGGATTTGGATGGTGATGGCTTTTCGAGTGTAGGGGTAGGGGTGGTATTATTTGCTGGGTGAGTATTTTGAGGTTGAGTGAGTTGTTTGAGGTTGCATGTCACACTCCATCACATTTATTTATTTCCAAGCAAACACTCTCAACAATTTTTTTCATGGAAGCTGGGATTTTTGATGCAAACTCTGATCTCCAGCAGATGGGCTCTAAATAAACCACTAATTATAGTGAATCTTGTGATAAAACGTTAAGAATTAAGAATGCTCTCAGCAGCAGAAGGAAAGTAAGAATCTTCCTTCCAGTGGTAAGTGTTAAGCTCTTTGGATGAAAATGCTGTGGTGTGTATATATGTGTATGTGTGTGTGTACAGATAGAGATAAACAAATAAATACATGTGCGCGCACATTTGCACAAAAACACACACACACACACACACATTGTGCAGAGAAGGAAAGATGAACCAAAATATTTGGTTCTATTTTCCTGGAGGCCTTACTCTAAGAAGAAAAATTCATAAAAAATATGTAGTATTGTAAATAAATTCTATAAGAAGCAGGCGGTAAAAGGAAATAACAAAAATAGGTTAAAAATGGTTTATTTCTCTAACCTTCTGTTAATTTACCTGGTCTACTTGTTTTTAGTAGAACCAAAATTCAGATGTTTGTCCAAGAAGATTTTACGAGCTGAACAGATGAGATCAGCTGACTAGATGGGAGTAACTCTGTAATATAGCTTTGTCCTAAAGGGTTATTGGATTAGGGCCCAAAGGCCAACAGAAGACTGACTCTTCATTGACTATAGCAGTTCTGGAACAGACTGCAGGAGATGAGATTGTTAGTTTTTATGAGCATTGCTTTAGCATTTTTTACTTCCTACAAACTAAACAGAATTGACATAGAAAACATATAATCGTATAGGACAAGGACGACTGTCATAAACTATCTTCTACAAATATTCTATATCTTTACTGCAAATTTCACATTAGCCATTGAATAAAAGTATTCAAGACCTGGAGAAGTCTCTCAAGCTAAAAAAAAGTTGAAATAATGTTTTCTTCTTGCTTTTCAATCTCAGGCTAGTGTATTAAGTTTTATTAAAAAGGCTCTGACTTGAACACTCTGCTTCCAAATACTCCTCCTGCTTGAGAAAGCAATATATGAATAAGACATATCAATGTATGAGTAAGACATATCAAAGTTCACGACTTACAATATTCCTTAAAAACCTAAAAAAAAAAATCCTTAAAAAGAAGACTTTCCTGCTCAAGCAAGGCTCATTCTCCCCTAGTCTTATGCAATAATCTCTTATATTTGACCCATAGTTTTCCTTCTGTCTCTTTTACAGTATTGTTCAGAGACGGAAACTTCATTTCATGTAAATTTGACTAACTTATATTAACRTTCTTAGAAATCTTTCTTATCTGAAGCAAACATTCACAGAAGGAGGTACTGAAACCTTCTCAGAGCTATCTGTTGGCACAGCCATTCTTTTATGTTGCCTCCATTCAGCCCTGTTATTAAAATGATTACAATTTTGGAGAGCAAAAAGGTGACTGGCTCAGGAAAACAATGTATTTTCAGCAACACAAGCCCAGTTGTAATGTCCTACAAATGTAACAAATAACTGCACATATTATATACAAGAAAATAAAATTACTATCCTTGTGTCTGTAACAGGATCTCTTCAGACCGGGAGTCACTTTGTCCCTGCCTCAGTTTTCTGATTCCCATCTAGGTAAGTCTCCCACTAGGCTGGTGCAGAAGGCATCTTTCCAGCTCCCATTTCCGACCCAAGGTTTTCTCCGGTAGTCTCCCTGCTCCCTAGATTTTTCCCTTTTTAATTAGGTACCTCCCAGCCTGCCAGACAGGGAATAACCCCAACTCCCCTGGAGGGACAATCCCAACCTGAGACGTGGCTATCATTTAAATTCCCTTTTGTGAGGTATTTTCTCCACAAAGCTGCAAGAGTTGGATAGATATGTGTTTATAAGTATCATCCACATATTAACATCCCCACAGTGTAACTAGTGACCAGGACACTGGTGCCAGGCCAGAGAGAATGATCCTCATTTATAAAACTGTAATTTCTTTGTTGAGGGAAGGGCTCCTCTTTTGCTAAGCCACACTGATTTGAGAGATGCTTAATAATTTGCTTGCTAATTTTTGAAGCCTGATCCAAAGCAGACTGAAGTCAATGGGAACTTTTCAACACACTGGCATTGACTTTGAATCAAGCTGACTTTGTTTGAAGCAAATTGTATATATGCACCTGTCATACTAAGTTTTCTGAATGAACTGCTTTCAATTTAACTTCTGTAGCACATTAGTTATTAATATTTAAGCTATTTTTCCCCCGTCTATCTCTTCTCTTTCTTGAGGGGTTTTCTTTTCTTGAGCGGGGTTTATCAAAGACTGACTTAGTAGTAGTCATTAGACAAGGCTGCAATTACACCTTTTAAAATATCATGGCTTATCTAAATTTACAGGACTATGAGATTAAAACAACTATGATAAATGTATCACTAGTGTTAACTATTTTTTCCTACTGTAATGTTTTTCCTTTGATTTTGCTCTTTAACTGCAGGTTGAATTACCTACTAATTTCCTGGTATCTTTGCTCAAGGAGCAAGTGCACACTCTGGTTAGAAAATACCAGCTTCTTGGCAAAACCGAGTGACTTATGACAAGGATAAAAGTGACATGGGATACTTATTGTGGCTGTCCAGCTTAGCCCTTGTGAATAAGCATTAGTGTGTACTGTCCTACTAAAAATTTCAATGCAAGGCCTTGTATTCCAGTCTGACACAAATACCGAGCCGAGAGACCAGAGCGTTCTCCACATCACAACGCTATGACAAATAAGTATCCTGAATTAAAAGCTCAGGGAAAGAAGAGCRTATGTCAAGTACACAGGGTATTTTTAGTGCAAACGTCGCAGACTGGGATTAGGAAGAAGAAGGGCTGCAGGGAGAGGAGGCTGGCAAGGCGGGTATTTACTTGGTGCCTAAGACAGAGGACAGCCTTAGATCAGGAAGGGTATTTGAGCGGGGCTGAAACGGAAATTTCTCGCTGCCGAAGGCGGGGCAGCCGCGGCAGCAGCCCTTCTCGCCGCCGCCTGCCCTGCCTGAGCTCCCACACGGCGCAGCAGGCGGCGCACCTGCCCCGTGCCCCGCGCCCCGCTCCGGGAGCGAGGGGCCCCGGCGCTCCCCAGCAGCGGGCGCGGCGGCTCCGCGGAGGGGCCGCGCCGCTGCGGCAGCGCCGCGGCAGGGTGCGGGGCGCTCCCCGGCACCGGTTTAGATGTCCCGAGTCCCCGGGCTGACCTGGAAATTGCAATGCGGCTGCTCGCCCTGCGCAGAAGGCGAAAATACTGCGCTGTGATTTCACCTGAGAAGTCATTTCAATAGCAGAAGGGAAAGTAACAAAAAAAAATGCATTATGTAATTTCGGATTATATAATCCTGAAATACAAGGGGGGAAAAAAACGAAAACAAACCAAGCCAAACCCCGCGCATCCAGACAGCGCTCAGCACGGCCCGCGCTGCTGAGATTCACGGTGGAAAGGCGGGCGGAAAGCGCGGTGCGG
>NW_020451073.1:53700-110368 GCF_003343035.1 Apteryx rowi
CGCGTTGTCGGCGCTGCCGCCGCGCCCGGGGCCATTTTGGAACGGCGGGTGGCGGGCTGGGGCCCCGGGTCGGGGTGGGGGCGCGAGGCCCCGCGGCGTCCCTGCGGCCCAAGCCCTCCACGGCAGCACCAGCAGCCGCCTCGCATGCGGCCACGGTGTGAGCGGCGTGCTGGGGCCAGAGGGAGCAAAGCTTTCTGGCAGCGAATGTCAGGCCCTGTCCTGGGGCGCTGGCAGTGCTGCCGAAAAGTCCGGGGTCCGAAAAGTCCTAGCAATGCTTGGGCTGGTATGACCTTCCTGGTGGACTTGCAGGATCTAACTCAAAGCACTTACGAGGCTTATGAAGCCATATGAGAGTCCAAACCTGCAGGTTGACTGCCTTTGGCCTATAGATCACTTATAATACCACAGGCACAGAGGGGGCATTGAAGTCATGGGAATAAAGTGGTGGAGCAGTGTAAAACGGGAAAGGGTCRTAGGCTGAAAAGAGGAGAGCAAGAGTTGTTTGTGAACACCTCAGTGTGTCTTTGAGTTAATAACACCAAATCCTCATCCTCTGAAGGTAGATCCTCCTCATCTTCCTTTGGAGAATAGTGCGTCCCCCCAAGGTATAAACAAAAGACCAAATCCAAAGTTTAGTGCCCCAGCACAACTTGTGGCTGCATCCGTAGGAATGAAGTGTGATTATTTCTCAGGGTGGTATTGGGAAGTGCAGACTAGGTCCCTTTCTAAAAAAACTAAACTGGAAGCTCTGCTCTAGGTGTGTATCTAATGATCTCCTGTCTCTGCTGGGGGCATAAGGCTTTGAACCAGTGATTAGTCCATAGGACTGCTTTGAACCACAGCCATGGTGGGAAACATTCAGTCTGACTGATTCACTTGTATCGAGCTAATTTACCTGCCAGTTTAGACATAGCCTGTGTGCATGCTTACGTGTAAAGTTGCAGGAGACCAACATCATAGGTCTGTTTTTTTGAAGGAAGTCTCATGACTTTTGAAGGCAAGATGGGATATATTTCAAAGATTAATTCAATGTATAATTCTCTCTCCTTAGATTGCATATGAATTTAGACAACTGCATTGCCAGGAGCTAAGTTCTTCCTGATAGGACTAGATTTCATTGGGAGTGAAGTCATTCTTCATTCTTACAGGCCTGAGAACAGATTTTTTTAATTTTTAGGAGAAAGAAACCTTCTGTGCTGTTCTTGACTCAGAGAAAAGTAAAGGGAAAACCCCTAAACCACTTGTAAATATATGATTTTACCATACCATTTGAAATTTTCAGGTGAGCTGATGTTTGAGGACTATCTTTTCTCATTTCTGGTAAGCACAAGCCACTACAAAATTAAAGCTTCCTAAATCAAAACATTTGAACACTCAGCATGTGGCTCACAGTACTAACTGTAAGGCATGCGTAGTGATTACTTTGTTCACAAAATTATGTCCAGTCTGAGAAATAATGAGACACCTGAGTAGTTTAATGGAGTATAACGGAAGCCTACCCATTTGGGGATTAATTATGTATTCTTAAGGTAGTTTACACCTTTTTACTCCAGTAGATACTGGATCAGGCCCCTTATATGTGTAGTTAATTTCCATCTGATTACCACTTTAGAGCTCTGATTAACTTTTAAGCTTTCTACTGCCTAAAGCAATGGCATAGTTTTGTTTTAACAGTAGTTTATATTTACTTCATAACCTGCACTGGAATGTCCTGGGAATATGTTAATGTAATTGATCCTTTCTGAGTCCTGTATATTAAAAATATTTAATATACTGTTAGACTATATTTAAGTTTGTCTGTCTTCATCTCATTCATGTCTTCTTTTTGTGTAATGAAGGTAATTCTTCGGTGCTTTTTCAGTCYGAGTCATATTTGCTGTTATAAAAATTAGTCCCTCAAATTCATTACAAAAATTAAATTGTGTTTGGAAGCAAAGAACAAAGATGGTTTCTGACATCTTGAAGTCAGTAGTTTGCTCTGCTGATGAGCTGAGCAGATAGGTCGTTTTAGCTGTCTTGAGCAAAAAGCAGAGATTAGTAATTGTTTCCTTTCTAGCATATTTTCTGTTACACTACATTTCTTACTCATATACCAAACACTGTCTGTTTGTTTAATGGAGTAATAAAGACACACAGAGGACAGCAGGAAATAATTAGACATCATCTTTCTACTTTTGTTAGAAAAATGAGCTATTCCAGAAACTTGAAATGATTCAAGTCCAATCTTGAGTGGAGGCAATCACCAGAGACAGAAATCTGTATGGAACATGTACAATTCTGTAATAGATTCCTCTGCAGTGCATTGTAGTATAGATGATAAAATATATCAGAAAACTCCCTTGTGTCTGGTAGCCAAATGTGTCTGTAATTGTTGCTTAGGCAATAGGGTCACAGTCTGAAGGTGTCCCCCCGACAGATCTGTATCAGGGCAGTGTGCATTAGCTTTACTTATGCTGTCAGAAATCCCACATGCGGATCAGCACGTGAGTTTTCACATGTGTTAGTCCCAGTTCCTTCCTGAATTCAAGGCAGACCCCTCACCACAGAGCGAGACKATAGAAATCTTGTGAGGACCCTGCTATGCTATTGCCTTCCTTCAGGAAGATGCCTCTATTTCCTTGCTGAGGCTACTGCTAGTTACCTACTAAAGAAGTCTTGTTTTTTTAATCACTATGATTGGTCTTTCCATCCACAGTTGGCTCTTTAGCTGTCACTTCTGCTTTTTAGAGACACTCTTCCAAAACTTTTCCCCTTCTACCTAGTTTTTTTTATTGTTATGGTCTAGCTATTGGTAAGCATTCATTCTATAAGGATTTTGAACTAGTGGATAATAGAATTTGTGAGCCATAAGAGGACAGACAAACTGTGTTTCCCAACCTACAGAATGGCCAGTGGTTCTGATCTCTGAATGGCCTTGGACTGGAAGAGAGAGCAGATGACTACTGCATATTTTCTGTCTCTTATCTGAGAAAACATCAGTGGAAGGATATCTGTACAGCCATACTGGGCTTTTGTCGCGAGTTATTCTTTCCCCTGCAATAGCTGCCTCTTGGGGATATAATTTTTAAGTTGAAACTGAGTCTGATGCTTATTTCCAGCTCTTTATACAGCAATAATTAAAACAATAAGATTACCATTTAAAAAATATTGTCCAATTATGACTGAATGTTACTCTGGGAATGTTCAGGAAGTGGGTCTTGTATACTTACTGGAAAAAACATGCATATTTAATATTGAGGAATAAAAAGCAAAATTCATCTGCCCGCTGACCTTTTTAGGGGACTGACCAAAGCAAGGTTTTAAGGAATCTTCATGACCCAATGGAGGAATGATGCAACCCTTTTCTTCCAGGGATTCCCAGTTCTGCAGAAAGCCTGCTCCAGGGGCCTAGGAAACAAGTACACTCAGCCTCTTCTTTTCATGCAGGGCAGAGGAGAGCTTCTCCAGCCTTCTCTGCCTTCTCTGCTTTGGTATAAACTAGGCCTATATTACTGCAATTTCTGTAGGCTCGTTCTCCTTCCAGAAGGCCCTCATCTCAAAGACTTGGTAGAACTCCCGTTGTCTTACTCCTTGCGGACCAGCTTTAGGATCAATGGGCACTATGTTCTTGTGCTGTGTGCCTGGTCTCGTTCATACACCAGCTGGGCTTCTAAGCTGTTGCAGTTTCTAACTAGGAAGAATGCAGAAATGCTGTAGCAAAAGGCTATAGATATATATACCATTATATTCCATGAAAGGATAGAGCTGAATTAAAGGACCAGAAAACAGCCAAAGGATTCAGGGTTGTCAGTCAGACAAGTGTCTGAGTAAACCATTTGCAATTTATCCACAAGCTAGGTGTAAAGAATAAAAATGGTCATTACAATCATCCTATGTCCCTTCCCTAAGGCCAGTCTGCTCTGGTCTCAGCTGATTTGTCAAATTAGATAAGATGGATGGTGCCCTTGCAGGAAGCCCATGTCTTTTTTTTTTTGGCTGGCACAAGTCCCTGGCAACTTCCAGCAAAGCTGTTTCCCAATTTATGAGGCAGGGGAAGCTTTCTATTACTACTTAATAGACCAAGATAAAAAGAAAGTCAGTTTTCTGTGGCAGAAGGAGGCATGGGTCAGTCAGAAGTGCCTGACTCCTCTCAGATAAGAATCAAAATGCTCTCTCTTGTCATCTGCAGTAGGGGACCACTACAGAACATGCCTTCTACTACAGGTCATCCAGCAATGTGTACTCTTTACCCCTTGTCTTCCCAGCAATGTCCCTGGATGTCTGCTCCACCATTTGCTCAAGCTCACAGCCTGGGGCAGTCCCAGCTACATGCATGAATTGTGGGCCTGGAGTTAATTGCCTTATTTAGCGTTTGGGCTTCTGGTCTGAGTCCAATACTGCTTCTTCCTTTGTGATGCCATGAGGCATGTGACTCTGCAGCAGTTCTAGACTGAGTGAACTGGTGGGAGCAGCTTGTCTCAAGCTGTAGACAGCCAGGGGAGATACCTAGTGATGGTGATGCCCAGCTGCAGCACCATTAAGGCCTCACTGAGCCATTTCTTGGAAGATTAATCCCAACAGCTCCTTTTCAGTGTTGTAGTTGCCTAAATGTTAATACTGCATTGCAGGTAGCTAACTGGGCCAGACACTGCCTGAATTAAGGATTCCTCTCTTTGAAATGCTTGTATTGTGGCATCTGCATTCCCTAGAGACTTCAGTGCTTATGAACCTTATATATTGCAGAGGGGATTGCATTGTCCTTACAGCAGGCCTGAGGCTCTGCTATTCTTTCATGAGCAGAGACAGGAGAGAGAGAAATCTCATTAGCTTTCTCATAAACAAAGCACATGTATACAAATATTGCATTTTCTCAGCATGCAGGAGAATTAAGTCTTTAAACATGGTTTTGTGAGTGTTGTGTGTAGGTTCTTTTTCCCTCTCCCTAATTGCTACAGTCCTTTGGGAGTGTGGATAGGTTACGGCAGGTGAATGGGTCTTACGCTTAGGTGAAGTTGTGGGATTAGAATTTTATCTTTAATGGTTAAAATCATTTAGATTTGACATCATACAGTTTATCTAGTGATTGTAACCTATGCATCCAAGCATTTTGAAATAAATATAAGTAATCAGTTAACATATTTTCCAAACCTTATTTCTAGTTAATATATTAAGATTTATTTACATGCTTAGTAAGCTTTGATTTGCCTAGAATTCAGAATCCATTTTTATGTACATTTGGCTTCTTTGCTCCAAGCATTAGGACATTCTGCAGCTTGTTTTCTTCTCATTAAAACATCTGGATGACATATCATTTGCTATGGTATATATGAAATATAGCAAGCACACAACTTTACTATTATTGTAAGAGTTGCAAAGGTTAGTCTTTGTGGCTCTGTGTATCTTTAAAACAGTAATCAGTATTAGGCCTTAGCTGTCTATTGAGATTATTGATGTAGTTGAACACAATTTAACTAAAACTTGCAGGAGGTGGTGTGGAATTTGTGTTCCGAACTTTCATATTCTAAATGCCTTTATGATGTAGAGCTCATTGACTAGATTGATTGTTGAGAGTATGTTTATTGCTTCAGAAATATGCATTCATGAGGTTGTGATTAGTTCATGCTGCCCAGTTTTCTTTAAAGGGGTTCAGTGTATCCTAGATGTGTGTCTTGCCAAATAAGGCTTAAATACAGCCAAATACGTGTCATTGCAGCAATCATAAAAATAGCCTCCGTACAGCATATATAGTGAAGTAATGAGTAAGTTAACGTATTTGTGAATAGATAGTAATATGCAAATGTATAACCATTGTTTATTACTGTTTGTAGAAATAAAAGTGCTGTAAAATATTAATATCTAAAGCCAGTATTTCCAGAGTATTCTAATGCTTAAAAGTAGTAGTAAGTTTTATCCTTAAAATGTACAATACAGTTCTCTGATGTCTTAGAAACTGCTACTCTGTGGCCATCTAAATATAATATTTAATAAAATTTGCTTATTTTAGAGAGATTAGATTTTTTTATTAACTTCTTTTTATCCACAGGAAGCTTTTAATAAATATTAGCTGTTCCTTTCTGGAATGAGCATTCTATACTTGTATAACATGGATGTTATTAAAGAGGATACAAGTAAATGTTAAGATGCTGAGATAGCCAATTCATGAAACTATTCAGAAACACTTTTCTGTGCTTTCATTGCCCTTGCCATCTGCCAGACCCAAAGTGCCTTATAAATTTAAAGTTATCCTCATGTGATATGTGTGGAAGAAGCGAGAAATGTTGCTGTTTTACAGATTGGCAAAACAGAGGGAAATGAATGGCTTGTGCAGATTAGGTAGTGGATCCCATATCTGTGATTGACTTTTTTGCATCTTCTGATTTACACAAGTTATTCTGCTGAACCTACATAAAAAAAGAGTTGGCTCACAACAGACAGTCTAATCCATCTAGTTAGTTTATAAGTATTTAGAGAACAAGGAGAACAAGGGGAAAACCAAGTATAGACAGATATCTGTGTGTGGATAGCAGCCTTGTCCAAGGTCTCAGACATTCTTGTTCTTTTATAGATAAAATTGTATCACTGTCTTTTTCTAAAAAGAACTGAAAGGAAAAAAAAGCAGCCTTAACTGAAAGCTGAAAACATTTCCTCCAAGGCATGGATATTTTGGATTCTTGAAAAAGTAAAATGAAAGTAAAAATCTGTGTAATGATAGAAAAATGCAAGCAGCTGTGATGTTCTAATTAATAACTTACATCACTTTTCAGAATTCTTACCACTGAAAAAGGGATTGATCCTTGATCATCTCTCTTCTATGCCCCCAGAATGTTCACTCCTCTCCCCTGATAAACAAAAGATAGATGCTGAATAATTGAAGAAAGTCTGTTCAATTTGCTGTCCCTGGTTAGATAGACAAAGTTAACATTGGCCTATCTGAAGGCAGTTGATAGATTATATGAAATAAATGGTGCAAAACTAAAAGCAATTCAAGTCCAGCTAATACAAAAATTCCTCTTTTTATACTATTTCTAGCTCCCCCCAAAAGTCAGGATGGTCAGGACCTCTGCAAAAGAAAGTGGTGACAGAAAGATGAATGAGAATTCAGTTTGCGTTCTGCTTAATACTGGAATTGTATAGTAAGTGACAAATTTCAGCAGGGGATCTCTCTGTGATAAGTTCTGTTATCTTGATCGAATGCATTCCAACATATAAGGATGAATTTGAGATTTAAAAATCTCCAGTAATTTTTTGCACTTCTATTCAAATCCAGTATGAGAGTCCCTGTGAGCCCATTAGAAAAGTGTAGAAATCTTTTATTTCACAAAAGATACTGAATAACACAGCTATTGGCATTTGTCCTTCTCCCAGCATTTTTGCTGTCATTTTCTTCTCTAGTTTCAAAACGGTAATATGAAGCTAAGAAGTAACTTGGGAGCAGTACTGGCTCTCAGGTGCTGTGGACATAAAATAACTTCAGTTCTGCTGAGATTCTCTCAAAATCCCCCAGCTTTCCCATCAGGAGATTTCATGAATAGGATTCACATCCTTTCTAGGACATGGAAGACTAAACATTTTGAGTTTGGTTATCAAACATTTCAATTGTTTGCTTGTTTTTCAGACACAATGCAATCAGTTTGCAAATCCTCTAAGACTCCTGATGTAGACGTATTGTCTAAACTAGGTGTGTTATTATCTGGATATAGTCAAAGAAACTTTTCCCACATACAGCTGGAACAAAACTCTGTTAGCTAAACCACACAGTGCTAAGATAAACATAAAAAAAGAGCACTGTGACATAGTCTCAGGCTTTTTCTGCCTATGGGAATTCAGCTTATCATCTTACGCTCTTGAAAGTGTTTCTGTGGCAAGAAAGAATTGTCATATCCAATAGAATTAAACAGAATTAATCTATTCAAAGTTATTACTCCTGTTAGAAGGTAAAAATTGTACACTGAATGGGTTCCCTGCTAAAACTATCTCAAGAATACTGTCTCAGTTCCTGATAAACCACAAGAAATTTAGGGTAGGCCCCAAGACAAACTCTAGACTCCATCGGTATATGCAACAGTTGACACCAAAATTTCCTCTCCTTCCTAGAAAAAAGCCTTCCAGCAATGAATACCTTGAGGAAAAACTGGGTTAGACCTGGGGCAGTCCTGAACAAAGATTGCTAACATATGTCCTTGATATAATTCTATAGTGGTAATCTCTATCTCTCAGATCCAAAATACATCACAATCCTCTAATTTGAAGTATCACAATATGAGTTAAACTATATGAATCAAAGCTCCTACAACCAGAATTAACAAGTTTCAGTGTGCAAGACTGGTAGTCTAGAAGGGGGTGGTTCAAGTTGTTCTACTTCTGCATGCATGAGGAAGAAAGAGAGGGAGACCTGTTGTCCCCTTTTGGTCTTGCACTGCTCTTTCTCTTATCTCAGTATTTTCAGTAGACTAGACAGGACTTTAACCCATGAAAGTGAAACAGATTTTACTCCATGCTCTGTTCAGCAGCTGTGCTATGGATTTATTTGAAATGTGGGCAAAAGGAGGTAAAACATAAGCAGCATGTGTCAGGGTGAGATCGATGTGTTTGGGAAACTCTTTTGTTTCCCAAGGAAAGGAATTGGGGGGATGGCCCACTATTGTGGCACTGCACTCTTCTGGTCTGTGGCACCACAGGCCAGATGCAGCTCCTCACTGGATCAAGCTGGCCAGATGCATCTCACCTCCAACACCACAGAGAAGAAGGGAGTTAAAGTGACCCTCACACTTAAAGTGGGATTTGTTGGGTCAGTGGCAATGACAACAGAGGGTTAACCTCATTTGTGGCCCTCATAAGTGGAGCTCAGTGGTGAAAGCAGCCTGTTACAGCTTCCTCACTTTTGCTTTAGAACATATTGATCTAACAGATTGTGATTTATGGCACGGCATTGGGGTAAATCTTTGGTTTTCTCCAAAGGTTCTCTCCTTTAGTGGGTATCATGAAGTTGCCTCTTAGAGTTAGGAAGCTGAGGCCAAGTAGGTGATAAGGCTTATGGTCTGAAACCTTGAAAGCTTGACAGGGAGAGGGGGAGCAGCAACATCTCAGAGGACTGTATGGGAAGACAGTGATTTGTTGGCATCTTTCAGGTGTGAGATGTGAAAGCATCTGCAGTGGGTCAGGCTTGCTTTAGTGGTGAGTAATGCCTCGGGACTTTGCAGTTTATTCACCCTGCTGAGGTCAATATATGTAAATTTGCTGTAGGAAGGTGGGCAACTAAATTTTGTCCCATGTGCTTGCTATAGCCTGCAGCTTAAAGTGGTGGAGTTTTGCTGTTGTGGTGCTTGTGGGAAGTTTTTTGGTTGTTTGTTAAAGGACAGAAGAAGACCCTGTGTAGAAGGTTACCTCTTTTGAAATACAGACTCTCTGAGGATGATATGTTTCATCAGGCTCTCTATAAAAGAGCTTTGTGGATTTACAGTGGTTGCTGTACGAATAAGCCAGCAGTGAATGCAGTTAGCAAGGATGGTATTAATCAATACAGTTAGTGGACATCCCAGGGACTGAAAACAGCAGTTTAATGCCTGAATTGTACTGAGGCTTCTCTTTCCACCTGGAATACATAGTGGAATCCTCAAAACCAAAATCCATCAAAGGCAACAGATTTATCTGCCCTTCAACTGAAATCCACTGAAACTGTTCTCCATCAGCATGGTGCCACCAGCATGGGGAATACCTTTCTAGCTACTCACCATGGAAGGAGGCACACTAGGTCAGGACTTCTGCCAGTGTACTCCAAAGGATGGCAGTCCCTCCTGCTGCTGTTTTCTCAGGTTTTTCCAAGCTAATGTTATCCCAGTAAAGTTTGGTTTTCTTACAAGTGAGAAACTATTGGTCATTCTTGAATGCCCAAACAGTATAACTTAGTTTATCAGATGCTCTTACAGTCCTCAAATGCCTAGCTGCTGATTCTTGGAGAACTCGAAAGAATTTATGAGATTTTTTACCCCTCTGTCAAGATTTAGTTGAATGTGGTCAGATGGTTTAAAGAATGCCAGGCAAGTAAAAATGGATGGGCAGGCAGGCAGGCAGCAGTGTGGCAGACTACCTTATTTGTTTAGGAAACCCTTCTTCATGCTAAATATGGCCTATAAAAACTGTGCATTGAATARGTTAAGCCTCCAAGTTTTACTGAGCCATAAAATAAATAAAAAAAGGGAAATCCTCTATTTTTTTCATTTTTATCTGACCTTTTATGTCTACTTATTAACTTATGCAAAAGCCATTGGCAAATTTAAGTTAGGTTTTTAGAGAGATGTAGCTGATCCTTCTAATGGATCACTAAGACCTATTAATGCAGATAAAAGGCATATGGCGAGGGGGAAACATGATCCCTGATTGGCCCACGTGAATACCTGGGAATGCACCATTAATTTCAGTGCTGTTTGCCCGAAGATTAATCTCTCTGTTCAGTTTAAGCATTGTTTGATTCACAGCATGCCGACTGCCTAAACAGTTTCTTTTAACTTAGGGCTCCTTGGTAGGGGAAGGTGTTACAGATACAGTGAGCTAATTTGCCCGCTGCAGGTTACTGCCATGTGATCTCCAGCTTTTGGGAGAGCTCCTGGGGGGTTCGCATATCCTTTGGGCAAAGTGACAAGGTTCTGTTATGTGCTGCAGAATTGAAAGTGTATGAATAATGCAAAGCAGGCTTTCTTGGTCTGTAATGTTTTAGAGTACTATGTTTATATATTTTGACAAATTTAGCTGAGTATTAATTATTTATATAGCTCCAGAATGCAAAGTGTTTCACTTTTGCAAAAATAATTGCTTTTGCAGCATGATAGCAATCACATCTCTCTGTTAGTAAGTCTCCGTGACAAATTAAGACCTGTCACCAACAAGCTAGCAATTGCTGCTYATTACCACTGGGTGGTATCTTAGCTGCTATACTCAGTTACATATTTTAGCACAGAAAAATCACTCTTTTTTTCTCATACGTCATTTTAATTATTCAGTTAATAGTAACTGTGCTGTAGTCACTTCTGTTTGTGTGAGTTAACGCGAGTGGATGAAGAAAACGCAGCTTTGCGAGATTCCTCTATAGGTGTGTGCTCATGTACTGCTGAGCGCTTCTGTGGTGGCAGTGGCAGTCAGGGTGAGCAGCGTGAGTGTTTCTTCTGTTGCAATTTTGCATAGATTTTCTAGGCTTTGAGCATTTCTCCTGGACATGAAAAAAGGGAATAAACTGGGCAAGGGGGTGTTCTGCACTATGGAACAGCAGTTCCTTACTCTGCCTGATAACTCTAGAGTGACAGAAAACTCTCCAGTACTTTTGTGCTGAACTCTTAGGCTGCTCAGGGGCAGTTATTTGCAACATTAAGCCAGGGGTTGATCGCTTGCTCATAGTGGTCAGATCTACACAATCTATCTTTGGCTTCTGATTCAGTTGATATGATTCAGTGGAGAATAGTTTAGCTACTGTGAGGAAAATGCATAATTATGAACCTTTGCTATTTGTGTTTATACACAGACAGACTTGCCACTTGATTGCAGAATTTACCTTCTGAGGATGGATCAAATTTTTATTTTTTTTTTAGTTTTTAAATGTCTGATGTTGAATTCTTTATGTACACAGCACTCTATCACTGAGGTCATTGGAGATAAAAGTGTACAAGTACCTTGAAGAGACAGAGTTGAGATATATTTTCTGAGTTTTTCCATCTTACAACCCCTCCCCTCCAACTAAATGATTCTTCAGAAATTGATCTTTATTTTGTCATTCTGTCAACCAGTAGTTTTGTATTTTTTTTTAAGTTAAGATTTCCTCTTCAAGAGCAAATCAGTTGAAGCATGACCAGTTCTCCACTAACTGAATGTAAACTCTTGGTTGTGTTTTGAATATGGAAATATTTACTAACACATACAAAATGAGTCCATCTAGTGGGATTCCCAGTTCTGCCAGATGTGTGTGCAGAACTGGTCAGATCATTCAGGGACACCAGATTTCAYGAAATAGTCTTTATTAATGCTTCATGTGAAGCTTGACTAATTTATTTGCCCTTTCTTCACTAGGTCTGACAGTTCAAGTCCCATTGCAGTTCATTGAACAAACTTCAGTATTTCTTCCTAACATTTCATTATCCCTCATGTATATCTAGACATCTCTTGAACAAAGGAGTAAACAAAGAAAATCACATGGGACACTTCTGCTGTATTAACATTAAGGTAAGGCTTGATTTTGCCGTGGTCAGCAGTTACCTTGATGGTGTAAGTGCTTTTACAGAACAACCAGACACAAAACATTTTACAATGAACTTCTCTTTTCATTATTAAATTTGTCTCACATCTAGGACAAACTCCTTTTGTTACAGGATAAATAGCTTACTAATTCAGTTTGCTAATGTGGCATCTGGGAAATTGTGTGATAGTTGCTCTCCCGCTTCAGTTGGTAGTAATCTTCCAATTTTGGTTGCAACCTCGGCGATGACTGGAGGCTAGAACGCTTGTGGCTGTCTGGACCAAAGATGATAATCTTTCCAGGATATGGGTGAACACAGGAGGTGTGGTCCTTCTAGTCCATGGCATTGTTCATTTATCCAAGAAAAAACATGGGCTATTAAAACTACCATGAGGACATTTAACCTGGAGTTGTCCTTTATGTGTGCTTAAGCTGTTCCAAGCTTTTATTCCGTCTAATTGTTGCTGGCAAAGTGTAAGAAAGCATGGCATTTTTCAGCCAATTTTGTAGGTAAGCAGGCAATACCTTTTATTCAAAGGCAGTGAATCCAGTGGATAGTATGTTGCGTGTCTGCCTAAGGGAGGGTCCTCACTGGTTTTTGGAAATTGAGATCACTCTTCAGGAGTCACAGAAGTGGACCCCAAAACTGATGAGTTAGTGGAAACTTGGTACAAGTGAGGTCTCCAATCATTTTGTACTGTTGTTTTCTAAGACATSTATAAGTGGTTTCACAGATTGGAAAAGGGAGATAAGCTTGGCTTGTTTAGTTAAGTGTAACCATTCATGCTTCTGACTGAAAAGTGCTTAAGTGCTATTAAACACAATGATAATTTGGAGACTGTCACTCCTTAAATGCACAGTATTAAAATGGTGCCTGTGCTGTTGTTGAAAACAACTGATGGCAGTAGCCTCAGCAGTAGAAAGTACTCTGCCTGTCAGGATTGCTGAACAACCTTGCTCTGTGGAAAAGGTTTTGATTACAAGGACCTCATCACAGTTAATAGTGTAAAATAAACACTTGAGCAGTGGGAAATAAAAGAGCATTAGTGAGGTTACACTGCTTTCAAAGCTCTAGATACACATACACATAATATTTCCTCAGCCTGTTGACAAAGAGAGTCAGTTTGGTTATTTGTCATTTCTCAGGGTAAGCCTTTTGTTATACTTCTAGAATTTGTATATACTTTTAGAGCAAACAGATGTAGTATTGGGGGATGAATATGGAATATCCATCTTTGATTTAATGCAGATCCTCAGATACATGGTAAAGGAACTGAAATAGCTAAATTCAGTGTAGGTGCGGGTGGATGAGTTTGCTTACTTAAGCCGTTTACTTAACTGCCTGTTTTATTTCAGACTGAGAGCTATCYTGCATACAGAAAGCTCCATCGAAGTAAACATAATGTTTCTCTGCTGGTTGTAGTTTGTTCTGAATGCAGCAGCATTTTAGGTCGCTTATTTGACTTTGGAGGATATTATGCTGCCGGCGCTCTTTTTCAGGTACCGGGGCAGCTGGGGCGGCCTCAGTCCTGGGCGTCAGGCACCACCGCAGGATTGGGGCTGGGCCAAGGCCAGGTGGGCGCCTGTGGTTCAGGGTTGGGTTTTGGGGGGCCCAACTTATCAAAGCAAAATAATCTGAGACTTCTAGTTACTGGACATGCTTTATGAATATTAATTAGTTAATAGAGTTTTACATGTGATACTCATTTTTAATCAGCTTTTATAGATTGTTATTAATCCATCCTGTTTACACTTCCACATTCTACATAKAAACAATTCTTTCTAATCAATATACTGATTTTCTGTTTTATCTAGGAAGGAAGCAAGGATCTGCTGCCTGCTTGCTTTATTCATATGGCTAATACTGCTGAAATTCCACGAGTCTGCTTCGGAAGGAGTCTGGGAGCTGGATCAGACTTACGGCTGAGCAAGTTAACAATGATTTCTTTTCTTCAGTCTGGCAGCAGGTGTCTTGTAACTGAGTCCCTATTTTGCAAGATGATACTTTATCAAATAAATGTGCTGTCAACGTTAATTAGTTACATTTTATTTTACAATTCACCTCAATGATGACAACCTGCTGGTAGTGAGAAGTGCTTAAAAAAAAGTCTGTGTTCTAGCTTGTGGGTTTTATGAACACATGAAAATGAAAGCTTTTGGAGAAGGAATATGAAGGATTTAGGTTTGATTTTTGCTTTATTGGTTGTTGTTGACAATATAAATGATATTTAAAAGCTCTGGGAGATTTTGACCAAATTGGCAAGTTTCAGCTGTCTGTCACCTGTCTTCACGTAATAATGTCTCTCAATCTTGTAATGAAGCCATGAATGTATGGAAACCCCTGAACTGCTATTGAACTGTGATCACTGGAGTGACCATCATTGCACGTATCACTTCTGATGGTATGAGGAAAAGACTGTTTTTCAAAACAATCAGTGAAGCATGCCAGAATGCTTCTCTCTTATCTTATGAAATTATGTAAGTTTGGGCTGAAACAGCATCAGTGAATGAAGTTAAGGTGGTCATCTATGTGCCATATACCATTTCTAACAAAAACAACACATTTACCATTTATTTCATAACTGCCAAACTGCTTGACAAGGAGTCCAGAACAAATAGCTGCATGTTCACAACATTTTTGACCATCTTTCTAAAGATAGGCACCCTGTCAGCACAAGGAATAAGATAGATAAGGTCTATAGGAAAATTCTCACAGATGAAGCAGGGTGGTTTTTCTGCCCCAGATACATTTACTAAGCTGACTAAAGACAGAATTCATTGAAATAGTCAACAATGCAAGAGATGGTAAATATATGGCAGCACTTAAAAGAACAATTATTGGACAATTATAGTATTATAAGGATTACACTGGATGTTACTTACCTCTCAGCAAAATCAAAAAAAGTAGAAGCACCTTCTTTTTAGACGTAAGACCTAGTACAAATCTACTTGGACAGGATAATTGGTTCATTTTCTTTCAAGTCTCAGAAGTAGCTTATACTAATGATCATCATCAGCTGAATTGTCAAAGAATTGTGTCGTGCTTTTATCTACAGCTAAAATCAGATGTGCTGTTTTACAAATGTGGAATCTGGATTTTATGTGTGCAGCCAACAAAGGCTCTTTGATATTGCTAGCCCAAAAGGTTATTCCTGGACAAAATAACATCCCATTGATACCGGTAATGTCAAATGCTAACAGATTTTAGGGTGTTTTGTTTGTTCTAACTTCATTCCATTTCTTCCAGAGGCATGAAACAGCTGGGAAGAATAGACAACTAGCTGCTTTGCTAATATAATAGCAGGATTCACTGAAAATTGGGTCATTAGTTCTCTAAGGCTCCTTCATGTACTCTGGTCAGAAAACTTCAGCATTATCAAAGTGTTTTTTGAAACAGTACTGTTCAAGGAGACATCTGTACCAAAATATCTCAGGTATACAAATCACTGRCACACCCATCCAAAAGCAGTTGGGACGAGAATGTAGCCAGGGCCTGATTGTGATGTCAATATGGTAGACAAGCTTCCTTCCGCCTAACTGAGATGCCTGTCTTAAGGTGAAAATTGTTCTAATCTTCTCCTGTAGAGAGAGGGAAGAGACAGGCCATTCCAGACATAATGCTGAGAAGGGCTGAATCACCTTCTTGAGGTTCTTGTTTCTCCCTGTTGATTATTTAGGGAATCTAGCCATGTTACTCATCAGGGATGGAGTCACATCTTTGAATTTACAGAGGGGCATTATTGACCTACAGTCAAAATCTGAGCTTTCTTTTATTTCTGTTCTTAATCAGTGAATTCTCTCTGCCATGGGGGGAAAATTGGTTGGGGAGAAGGAGGGGAAAGTACTGGCTGATGTAAATTATCTTTTTCTAAAGATTTCAATGGAGCAGTGGTTAAGGGAACTATCATTACCTTAAGACCTGCCCCAGCATTTGAGCATCTTTCACTGACACATACTGCAGCGTGAGCTGCAGACAGCCCCATACTTGGCACCAAAGAGAGGACAACTGCCTCTTACATCTTATGGTGTGTTTGCTTACTATCCCTGCATACCTGCCAGCTCCACAAGGGAAATAAACTGGGCTCTACACTGAATTTCAGTAGTTTGTCACTGCTTCTGGGAAGCATTCTCACTGAAGCAGACAACTTCTTACTGCTTTCTTTTAATGGGGTGGCCACATCCTCCCCGTTTACCCCCCACTGCCTTCCTCCCTTGCAAAACTGCTGCGACAGAGTAACCCACAATTACCAGAAGCAAAAACCCATCATTACATTTCCTTCAGTCTGTGTAAATACTAATTTTAAAGCACAGGAAGTCCTTACGTTGTTGCCTAACTACACTCTTTAGGAAGGAGACAGACAGACAGGGGTTAAAATGTAGGCAGTTGATGCTACCATCTTAAGCTTAACTTCTGTACCAGTAACTTTCAAAACATAGTAAAAATTTATCCTTGCTTATGTTGCTTCTCCTTAGACAGTGAGGTAACTGTCATGAAGAACAACACTCAACAATATGTAATGGGGCAGCCCAAAGTTTTCTAAAAAAAGCTGCAAATACTGTTTTGTAGTTTTAATATTAAAAAAAAAATGCATTTATAGATCCTAGCAAGTTAACTACTTTGTTTCGTTATGATTGCTATCTACACATCCCATTAATTTTCAGTGCGGAAATACTGAGTCAACAGCCTGAAGGTAAAGTAGATGCTTTCTCAGGGAAGTTGAGAGTGTTTATTTCTCCAGTAATTTTTTTAGTAAAATCTTCCTTTGCAGTTTGTCACTCTTCAACATATGGGTATAATTAGTTGTTTATGTAGTCAGAACTGAAGGGTGGATTTCAGTAGCTTCAACCTGGTAACTGGGGACAGAATCTGGATTGACATGTGGCTATTACAAGATGTATATAATTGAAGAAATTTTGTGGTAGATTCTTTATGTCACACAGTGGCCAGAAACAGCAATTTCCAAAGACACTGACCTTCAAGTGTTTTGGAGGATTCAAACCAAATAAGCAAAGCATATATTTTAAATGGATTATTTTCTAACAGAGGACGTGATTTTTTTGCTTGTTGCTATATTCGGTAGGTTTTTTTAAATTAAAAGTAGTAAGGACTGCTGTCCATCCTATCAGGTTGGTAAGATAATCAGCTACTTGGGTGCCTGTGGATTCATGCTCCATACCGAAGAGCTACATAACTTGCAATAGTAACAAAAGGATAATTGTGTATGGTGCATAACCATGGGACTCGGTGGGATAGCGTAGTCTTTCTTGAGCTTGGTATCTCAGAAGGCTTTTTTTTGCTTTTTAAATATAAACATGGGTCTAAACTTACTGTTGGCCTAAGCATATTTGTTCTCTGATAATTACTGAAAGAGATTTTAATGTTTTTTTTGTCAGCGATGTATTTTCTCCAAGACCAAAGCCAACAACAGCAAGGAAAACAATCCAGGCCGAAACAACAGAGTGGCTGGAACAGTTGGTAGGGCCCTGTGATCAGAAGGTAGAATATTATTTTCCTTTGGGGTGTAGGAATGGAGGAAGGGTAAACTACTTTGATTTTCCGTTGTGATAAATTTTCGGGAAGACCTGGGCTCCTGGAACTTTTTTTTTCAAAGTCAATTTTGGGGATTTACAGTAAATTTAGCAATCAGGAAGTGGAGTCATCCTTCCTGATTTATGATGAAGTGCAAATATCAGCTCTTCAGTCTCTTGAAGGTCATATGACTTGAGAACTTGCTATGAATGTTGGCTTCTTATACCAAAGGGAATAATGGAGTGTTTTCAACTGAAAGGCCATTAGGTTCACAAGGCACTGTATGTTTTATTACAAAACAGAGGAAAAAATGTTACACTTGTGTCTCTTTGCACAACCATATGCCTCACGTGTTCTCTTAGTATCTTGAACACAAATAGATTTTATCACCTATAAGTAGCACAAAGACACTTATTTTTCTCATATTATTATAGTCATTATAATGATTGTAGTGCTTTTATTTATGTTCTGGTTAATTTTGCTAACTTGAAAAAAATGGAGAAAGGCTAATATGATGAATTGGTACCTGTGTAGAATATGTGAAAGTCATAGTCAACACTGTTGTGTCAGTATGAAATGGACATCAAGAAGTATTTATATCTGGCAGGGCCTGAGTAGTTCCCAATGTCTGGAGTAAGAAATAAGGGCAGTATATCTGATAAGATGTGCTAGGTAAATGTTGAGTTCTTAATGGCTGCTGTTTTACAATTGACTTGAGTTCAAAAGCTGTAACCTCTTTGACACTCAAACATCTCCTAAGAGGATCAAATATACAGCTCCATTTAGTAGAGGCAGCAAAGTTCAGTGGAAACTTGATTTTTGTGTAGATGTCTGGCATTTCCTTTTATTCCAGGAAAATTGTATGGTACACATTTACTCTCAAGACAATCCATCAAAAGGCCTGTGTAGGCCAAGGAATGTATGTTCATGTCAACTATTTCACCCATAATTCTTATGTTTTTTTTCCTGAAGCTTGCTTAAGAGGAGCACAAAGTGGATACATGTGGGTGTGTAGGGGAGGGGAAGCCTTTCCTAGCTAAGACCCACATGTCTGGAATTCTCTCTCCATTGTCATCAACTGGCTGAGTAAAAATCCTGTGTGGGATCCTTTGCAGAAAAGCTCACGATCTCTTCATTTCCCTTTTTATCATGGTTTCCGTATAATTGCTGTTTTGTACAGTTTTGATGTAAGAGAAAAGGAGGTCAGTATTGTGTGTTCAGAGTTTCTCTCAGGTGCCACTCTAAGGTTCCCTAACATAATTACTTTGATATAATGTAGTTTGATTAGTTTGTTGATGAGATTCTGGCCAGTATTTATTGAGGAAAAACAAGAATTTTCCAAGAAAGGTTGCTGTTAAGTATTTGGAGGGACTATAATAGTCTGAATCTTCGCTAAGTTTTGAACTGGCATCTCAGCAGTCTCACTTGCATTCTGATCCCCTGAAGAGGTCTAGAGAGCATCAGTAGGACACATGATTTTCTGCATTTTTGCTTATGTAAATCTGGGGAACATTCACTGATGTCAGTGCAAGTAGTGTTTGTGCAGTTTAGATTCTACTTCTAAATTTTGGCTTCCTTGTATATTTGCTTTGAAGAGGAATACAATAGGATGCAACCTTATTCTTCTAATGTTTTATAGTTTGGTGAGTGAATGATATTAAGACTTGGGGTTCCGCTACTGCCATGGGGTTGGCTGTTTGTTTGTTTTTTTCTCTTGTGGCTAAGTGCCAAAGTGAGTTTGTATTGCCAGAGGGATAGCTGCAACAGAGGGAATGGACTGAGACAGATTAAAATTTTTGTTTTTCAGACAGGCCAGACTTATTTTTGGTGGCTTTGGCTTGGTCATGTTTCAGAAACCTCATTCCATACGGGTTTTTCCTGCCTTCAAAACCTCAGTTGTTTTAACAGTAACAATAACAAATTATAAATGTCTCCATCTGTAAGGGAAGTAGCTGCAAGTTCATTCTGAACTTGATCAAACTGAAAGGCTGATACTATACCACAAGACATAGGAAACAGTGTTCTTGTGCTTGAGCACTCTGCAAACATTGTCCAGAAATGCTGCTCTTCACCCCTGTGGTGATTTGTGGACAGCAGAATACCTATGGGTACAGAATTTCACAAAAGAGCTGTCTTTACAAGTATTTTGGAAGTAGGGTTGACTCTGGGCTGGTTAAGGGAAAGAGAATATAGAGCTTGTGAAACCTAACTCAGGAGATAAGCTTCAGATGAGTTGCTGTTCTCAGTTTGCTTGCAGATGGATAGATAGCTTAAATATAAACCCAGCATTTTACCTGATATTCTAGAAAAGCTAAAGATTGGACCATGCTACCCTTTATAGTTTGCTCCTCAAAGTAGTTCACAATTCATAATATTGTTCCATGTTTTCTTGTAATTTGCTTAGTCCGTATCTGATAAGTGTTCAAAAAACTTAGTTCTATGGAATAAGGGGAYTTAGGCCCTCAACAGCATCTATTCTTTTCTTTACATTATCTGGCAGTGAAACCATATTTGCTTGTAGGGCAGCAGTGGACTGGAGTGGAAGTGGAGATGTTACAAACCTTCCACTGCTGGCTTGAGGCATGCAATTAATATACTTTAACAAAAAGAACCATTGCTGTGGCTAAAAAAAGTACTTTGGACTGAAAATGTGTCAATCTGATATTCCTTTATAATGGCAAAGATTGAAAGTCTTTGTTTTTGCCTATATTTATTTTAGAAAAAAACACCACAAGGCAGTTGGTAGGGAAGGAAGAGAGACAAAGGGTATGTTTCATATTAGAATAATAATAAAAAAAAACACAGAAGAAGCTACTTACTTCTGGAGCTCATTCTTCATTTTATTTTCCTGTCTAATGAATCAGAAAGAAAATTTTACTGAATTTTACTGAAAATGTAAAGTAAGTCCAGATGTTTATATACAGTAATCTCACCAGAGTCTACAAGGAGGATATTATCCTGTCAGATTTATTCCTCTAAACACAACCAAACAGCTCATGCTGAGTAAGACTGGGGCTTCCGTTCAAACAGTGGTGGTAAAAGCTGTGGGACTGGCATCTGCTGTATGAAGGGAAAATTTCAAGGCTAGTACTCATAAAGTCTGTGGAAAAGTAATACACTGGGCTCTTTGTGCTTTAGAAATGTATAATGATTTTTTTTACTTTGAGAATTTTATGTTGTTTGTTGCATTTGCAACAGTACTAAAGAATTTTTACTAAGCTGATGTAAAATCACACCAGAATATTGCCTATGTGAAATTTTTCAGTGTTTAGGAGAATTTTTTTCCTCTGTTTCCACCTGGATGAAGTGGGTGTTTGGCATGTAGCCAGATGACCAGGTTATGTCAGCAACCTGAGAGTCCTCAAAGCTTGAGATGCCTGTCAGCAGAAAACTGATGCCTGATATGAAGGGGAGACTGAAGCAGTAGAGTCTGGAGCTGCCCTGGATACATTTCTCCCCTATTATCTTTGCTGAGCCAGACTTCATCCCTTGGGAAGATACTTATCCAGGGCATGTTTGCAGTGATCTAGCTCCTCCTGTAGCATACCCTGATATTTTGGGGTGGCTCTACAGCGGACTTACGGCAAGCCAGTTTGAAAAGGAGTTGTGACTGAAGGAGGTGGTTCTGCTCCTTCAAGAGTCTCCTACCTGGGGCAAGCACTGATGGAGGAAGTTCAGGCAGCCTAACACACATTTAAAACTGTCTGAAAATCCTGTACTTTAATCAGACAGCCTCATGGATTAAAGGAGGATTTATCAGTAAGGAAAGTCTCATAGGCTTGAGCCTATGTCATGACAAGGTGAAAACATCCGTGATGAGCTTTTGTTTGTAACCTTTGGTTCCTCCCACCCCTGTGAGGCTGAAATTTTATGTGTGAAAGTGTATGCCAGTTAAACTGCTTGAAACATTACAGTTAAATGAACTCCTTGGGGTAGGAATAAAGGTGTGGGGAGTGTTCAAACACTCTTTTTCCCTTCCTGTCTGTGGTCCTAATTGATTCCTTGATTGTGTGCATTGATGCACTGCAGTCTTTAATTAGATCACCGCATCCTATTTTTCATCCTTAAGAGACTGAGGATCAGCCCTCCCAAGCCTGCTGTGATCCCAAAGTGGTTAATTACCATTGCATCTGAGCCAGTAAAGAAAACTACATGCATTTATCATATTTAGTTGACCATATCACGTATTTTATTCATATACTTTGATGTGTCCTAATAAAACACTTTTCACACAGGAACATGCCAGTGAGATACAAAAAAAGTTTTTCTCTCAGAGAGGCAATAAGTTCTTTAATAGCCAGGCAAATATTGGAGATGACTATCAGCTACCTGAGTGCACTGACAGACTTTGCATTCTCTTCCCCCCATGCTCCTGCATGGCCCAAGTGAGGAGCTGGTGCAGTGGGATCAGGGGAAATAGGTATGTCTCCTGGTGGCCATGAGTGGCTAGAGGGGCTTGGGTGTGCAGCAAGATGTTGAGGTGTGCCTGGGCAATTCCGGGCTCACAGGAAGCTGTCACACAGCTGTCTCAGATTCTTTTATTTTCATTCCCTTTATAATGCTAGGCCCCATATATAAAAAACTGTTCAGAGCCTGCTGGCGGGATCTTCCTGGACATTTCTGTTRTGCCCTTTGAACAGTGTCCGTCCCACAAACATTAATTCTCACTGATACCTGTATGAGGTGTGCAAATAATACTGCCCTAACTTTACAGGTGAGGATTGAAACACAGAGGAATTAAAGTCAAAGCTGTTTAGTAACTTGGAGTACCTTCCTAAAACCTGAACATTGAGAGCCATTATATAGCATATGACATGTTCAAAGCCTGGCTCCCCCTCTACAAATTCATTTGTTGCTCTGTGTGCTGAGCAATTTTTAAGTCAGACCAAAAAGTCTCCTGTGAGTACTTGGGCTTTACACTTTTGAAAATTCTAGCTTAAATGAATGTCCTGCATCCCGCAGGGGTTGTGTTCAAGACGGGCATATCACTTCCTTTTCCAGCACAGTATTCAGTTGCCTGAAGCAAGAACACTCAACCTCAGTGTGATTTTTCCTGCAACTGGGTCTTCTGACTGCCCATCATTTATTTCCAGGGAACAAGTAGGATGACTAGATATGTCTCTGAGAAGTTTATTATACATGACACAGATAAAATCTTTGGGGAGATAGTTTTACGGTTAAGCAGTCTGCTCTGAAGGCATAGACTGTGACTAGTACAAAGGCTTATATTTTGTCTGGATTTCATAGAGATGATAAAATGCACGTTTCTTTTACCCCTGTGTCTGGAGTTCCATCCCAGCAGGCCTAAAATCTTCCTGAAAAGCACTGAGTATGGCTTCCAAAAACAGTTTTGTTTTTCTTTTTAAATCTGGAAGAAGGACACCCCTGACCTTGCTTCTTAGAAATTATTCATCATTTGTAAGTTAATCAAAACTGCTAAAGTTTGAGGAAGAACCCAATATGGAAGACGTAGCTCAAGTTCTTGTGGCAACTGATGAAAGGATGTTAGAGAGATGCTGGGTAAATTATACAGCTACACAGCACTACTACTTGTTCTACAGTAAAAACTTGTCACTGTACTTAGGATCTGGAAAATGGTGGAGTCAAGCCAAGACCTTCGATGGATGTAAACTCCAGCAGCAGTGTGAGAAAACAGAGCTAAGCACTAGGAGAACAGAAGAAGGCTTAAAACTTACAGGATCTAGAGCCTGTAAAGACTGTGTGAACAAAAGTTCCAGGTATATAGTAGAGACAAACTGGGTAAAGAGAGGCCATAGAGATGTGCCTCTGGCAGTTGATTTACTTGAAGTTCTTTTTGTAGTAGATAAACTAAACATCAATGTTTTGATGTTTAGCGATATATGCTCCTTTGTTTTCAGGTATTTTTGTGTAAGAAGTCTTACTCTATGTTTACTCTAGGTCTAAAAGGTAATTTGACACTGATCAGTAGTGGTGTTTTTTCTACTGCTGGTTCTTGCCCAAATGAAATATTTTTTACTTGACACATTACCCAAGAAACAGAAGAAGACTCTCTCCTTCACTGGTAAACAGAGCCTCGTTTCTTTTGCTCAACATGCTCCTTACTACCCCTGTTTTTCTTGCAGCATTTAAGTAATTAGGAATTACGTTGCCCCAATGACCCTTAAGTCCCAAGATACCTTCTGCTGTGGTCAATGCCATTGCATAAGCTAGTCTTTCCTGCCTTCTTGTGGAAAATGGGACTGTGACTTCTTCATATTAYGTAATAAAGCTTAAATTAGTATAGGGAAAAGATTGTACAAAACAATGTTTTCATGATTTCTGTAACAAGCTCCATAGCCTGATTGTAAAAGGATATAGAGGTCATTGATCTAAAAAGCAGTATATTTGTAAAAAAAACTACGTAACTACTGCTTAAAAAATGGTAGTACCTTTAGCTTAACACTGGTGATTCAGCGTATAGATTAGCTGCATATAGAATTTCTTTTGGCAAGTGATATTCAGTACTGGCAGTGTAATTCAAAGTATGTTGTAAACACTTCTGTGTTTGCGTACATGTGGGATAATGGTCTGTGATTATCTGTGATCCTCCCTGCCGTGGGGTAAGCAGTGAACACAAAGGGTGATTTGCGGCCTGATGCCCATGTCGGTGAGGGGTGAGGCAGCGCCCAGGGCGAGGCGGAGGTCTCACCACTCGACATTGCTCCACCCGAAACGACACTTGGGGAAAGGCGGGAGTCTTGCAGCCTGGTGGTGTTGACAGGGGCAAAAGGAAAAAAGGCCAGCAGCCATTGACACCCTCTGCTGAGCTCGACAAGGACCAAACGTCCCACAGTGTTTGACCCAGCCCCACCTCGCCAAGAGTATAAATTCAKCGCATAAACRTTCCTCCATTTCGAGGACGAGAACACCAACCTACGGCCRGGTCGACGGGCCTGGACCTCTCTCCTCCCCAAAACARGGGCCCCTTTTTGGTAAGGTTTGCACCTCTGACAACGTCGGACGTTACCCCGGGAAAAATACCATTGTTGAAAGCGCTTAATTATCAGTTTGAGCTCAGAAAAAGTAGAATTTGTTGCAGTAAGTGCATTTATCACCAGCAATCCTGAACCTGTTGATCTGTCGCTTTAATGAATTGTTTATTTTGTTCAACTTTGTGAACCTGATCCAGTGAAAGCCCTTTTGAGGAGGGCTCTGGCAGGCAAAGTTGATGACCCCTTTCCCTCCCTTCACGCGATAGTAACAGTACATCATCTGGAAAGAAGATATTTTTTGTTCAGAAAGGAAAGCCATTTTTTTTCAAACTATAGAGAATAATAAATTCCATTTGCCAAACTCTCTCACATGCAAAGACTGGAAAACACTTTCTAATGTTGTCTAACTGGGCCCACTATAAACTTTCTAAACAGATAGGCATTACAGCTTGCTCTTAGGAAAAGGTAAACCAATTCAAAACGTTTCAGTTACTTTCCTGTGACTGTACAGCAAGTCAGTCAGCTTCTTGAATGCAACCTGAAATGCACTTCTGAAAATGATAGCTGTTATCTTTTTTCAGGAATTTACTGTAATTCTAAATTTATTAATTTTTTTTTTCATTTTAGGAATAAACTGTTTTTCAGATTTATGACCCTTACATAAAATTCCCATGCTAACATTTTATACAAATTGAGGTCTTTTGGCAATTGACTTTTCCAACATGTTACAATAGTAAGACAGTGATTGATTGCCTGACATACTATGGAAATCTTATGTCTGGTCATAACAAACGGTCCTCAAAACCATGTAGAAGTAACTCATCTCTTTCTAAGTATTTTGTGATCTTGAGAAGAAATTGTGCACAAATTCCACTTCAGAGTGAGAAAACTATTATTTACATATGAGTTCTGTTCATTTCCAACCTCATGATGCCACCCTCCTTACTCATGAGGCAGATGTCTGTCCCTAATTTTTGTGCAGTTTTCCCAGATCAGAAGTAGAGGGTACCTACTACCATAGTTTCATCTAAAAACTTTAGAGCTGCATACCTATTACTTTTCTTCAGTTTCTCCAGATTGTTTAACTTAAGTTAAATTCTAGGTAATCCTCTTTTATTGACTTTCTTTTTCAGGAGAATGGTTAGCAAAAGAAGTTGTTCTAATCCCTGTGTGGGGTGAAAAGACCTAGTCCCAGGACTGGGTGAGCCGGTGATCTGCTAGGCAACCTGTGGCAAGTTACTTACATTACACTGCTGGAAATGGACTTTGACTGGAACAGTATTTGGGCATTGAACAAGAAAGAGTGTAACTTTCAGAAGTCATGAGCTTCCAAAGTTTCTGTTTGTTTTGCTTAGTATTTTAAATGCTTGGTGTCTTCAAAAGTTAAGTCAAATGTGTCTAATATGCACAAAGGTTAGATGTGATGAATCAGGGAAATGCTTGAACTTGACTCTAGACAAAGGAAGGAAACAGAAGAAAAAGAATCTATGGGATATTGCAGGCAAAGGCTTCTTAGTCCCTCTCTTTTAATCTCCCAAATTGAAGTATTCTGGCAGAGAAAATAATCTGTTGACTGCCTTTCTAAAAGTAGGCAATCAAAAGTAGGCAAATAAAATTTCTAAAAGCTTTATAGCTACTAATCATCCCTGTATTGTGCACACAGACTGGGGCTATTCTGTAATGTGCTTCAGAATGTTTAAAAGTAATTTTTGGTGTGCAGGAAAGATATGTGTTTTACATCCTTCTTCATCCTGGGTGCCCCTTCTGTAAGGGAGCCACCAGTACATGAAAATAGAACAGATAAGATGTTCTTCTCCTTTTAATGCATTGAATTCTTAATAAAGACACCCCCCCACACACACACACACACATGAACTAAGCAACTTTCATTTTAGACATCCTTCTGGTACATTAGAGCCTCTTTTCCCTATGCTATTCCCTATTTCCCTGTTTCATTGGAGCCTCTTTTCCCTATGCTGGTCTTACAGTGGGCTGATGGGATGGAGGAGAGGAAGAGTCTTGACTCCTGTATCTGAAGATATCCTGGGAAGACTGAGCAGGAGACTGTTTTATTCTGTAAAGCTAAGACATTAACTGTGGTCTTGAGCTGCTGATAGAGTGTGTCACAGAGGGGATGGGAGAAACTCCTCTTTCTCTTGATAAGAAGCTTCAAGTAGAGTCATGAGCAGCTGAAATGAAAAAAATGCTGGCTTTTGTTGCAGAGATGTTCTCCATGAGTCAGGTCAAAGCCTTCTCTAAACAGGTTCTCATTTCTGTAGAAGTGAGGTAAAGAGTTTTATCGATTTTCTGTGCTTGAAATCAAAGCTTTATATGAAACCCAGGGTGACATTTTCTTATCTTTTGCTGGCTGGTCTGCTTACCCTTGTGTGGTAATAGCTGTACAACAAATTTAAAATTATGTTAGCGTTTGATTGAAGCATGTATACATCAATTTACACCCTACCTTCAGTATACTGTACAGTCATGAAGAGGGCTGCAATAAAGAAGCAGTGAACTTGGTAGAAACCTGAGAGTAAGCACTCAGTGGAGAACTGAGTTCTCCACTGAGTGCTTACTGTCAGGTTTGTATCAGGTTTCAGGTATAAAAAAGTGGTGCAGAATTGGAAAAAGGGGATTCCAAGAGGAGCCAAACAACTCCTGGGGAAGAGAACCAAGTCTTACCAACTTGTTAGGGATTAAGTTTATGATTCATTGAGGTACTTCAATTTTGTATAATGATAATTTACATGCTTGAAGTTAATGGAGTTCCCACACAAATGCCTGCATTCTTTAACTGAATGAAAGTCAAAATGGCCTCTGTTTCTATGCTAATAAAATGATGAGTCATTTTATTTTAACATTTATCTGGAAAGTTTTACTGGTTTGTTACTTTTAATGAGTTGACTGTACAGTTGGATGAACACCTGATTTGGCAGTGAGTTGAGAAGCATGTGGTGTTCATTTTTTTTCCCCCAATCCCTCAGTTTTTTCTTCCCTGTATTGTAAAATTCTCAAAAGCATAATTGTCAAAACAGGGATTCATGCTGGGAAAAAAGATTACCAATCAGTAATATCTCTTAAAAATATTATAAGATTGCCATTTATTCTCTGAACAGAAATTTAGTCCATTCTTTTGTTAGCTGGGGTTTCTAAGGCCCCTGTTATATCATGTAGTCACATATGTAGGGACAGCACATACCACCCAGCCTCTGTTGCTTTGGTTGCCCTAAAAATAATGCCAGCTGTCTCATCGTACTATTCTAGAAGGAGCTGGAAAGTTGCTGTCCAAAAATGGTGCTGTAATTAGCCTATTATCCTGCACCATCACCAGTGAGTAACTCTGTCTGAACCTCTTCCCCTGGAAAATATTGTTCTTTTAACATCCAAAGACCAGCACTGTAACGATAGTACTCTTGGTGATTTCTATCCTCCTGACTTGACTCTAATAGTTTCCAGAACTCCCTCAACTTAATGGAAAGTAATGGAAAAAACCTGCAATGTAAAGCTGTTTACGTGCAGGGCCATCCTTGATTCTGTGAATCCTATGCAATGCTATAAAGTTTGCAGAGGCATTGCCACTGCATAGGTTAAAGATTGTTTTCTGTGTCTTACTGTCCTTCAACTTGGAATGATCTGCTTTGGTGTTCCTTCTCCAGAACCGAGCCCTGTTCCCGGTGATGTCCTGTTCCTCATGCCACCCTCTTTCTTTGTTTCCTGTTTTAATCTGTTCCATGTCCCTTTGTTCCTGCCAGGTTTTGGCACTGTGCGCCAGGTGGGCTTAGCAGACAGTTAAGCTAGCCTTAGCTTTTTCTGTGTTCTTGGGAGCAAACAGTTTAATAGAATGAGCTTTAAGTTTGGGGAATAGCTTCTGGGACAGAAAGAAGTGGCGTACTTAATGTCCTCAGAGCTGTTCTGCTGAAAAGCAATGATAGTTCTTTGAATTGTCATGATAAACCGCTTGAAATCAGAGAAATTATTTCATTCTGAAAAACAGTACTTTGGATGAGAGGTCAAAAAAGCTGGTAATCTTTACATTGTCCTACTTTTCATCTCTATATCTTGTTTTAAAAATGTTTTAAGATTGTTCTCTTTGGCATTCTGAAAGCATAGTCACATTTTCTAAGTCTCCCATCTTATTAAATAGTGCAGAGTTTTTCACTTCATTGCAAATAGCATAATTGGAGTGGGAAATCGTGGTGATGTCCACTTCAAATGGCCTTTGTTTTTTCTTCTTGATTTGACATTCTGAGTTGAGTGAATCTCTGTTAGGAGGCAATCCATTTGGTAGCTCTCTAGCTGTCTCATTGAGGGTTTTACTATGTGACTGCAACCTTTTAAACTGTCATTCATGAAAGGTGAATGGGACTCATCAAATACAGTAAATCCCAGATGTACAAATTGCTGACTGCTTTGTGTTGAAGTATTGTCCTCCAGATTTGGACTGGCAGTTTTACATGTAAGAAGGAAAACTCTGAATCAGGTGCTTGATGCATGTGATGGACATGATAAAGTTAGGCAGCACATAGCCCTGACGCATTTGCCAATGAATGTTCTTACATGGGCGTGTCAGGGAGTGATGTGAGTTTTGGTAGATTATTTTTTTCACTGAGGTGTTTAGACAACTTAATTGACATTGGGAACCTAAAACACTATTTTTCTGTTGTGTGTCTTTGGTATAACTATATATATACAAAAGCATCTTTAAGAATTTTTACAGATTTTTTAAGATAAGATTTTTTAAGTGTGCATTATGGAAGGTAATATAGTCTGTGGATAGTGTGTTTTTTGAAGAATTGCTTTTCCCTGGAAAACTAAAGAAGGATGACTTCTTGGTGTGGCACCTATTCTAGATAAGTATGCAATAAGCCCTTCAATTCCTCTTGATGTTTGTGAAGAAATTTGAATCTGCAGAAATGGTACTTAGCAAATTCACAAATTAAATTTATCAGCAGTAGAGCCTAAACAAAAGTCAATATAATCACAATAGCTGTCTTGTTCGCAATGTCGAAATACAGAAGTTTGGCTTGATATGATAGATAGCTTCTTGTAGAAAAATCTCTCTCCGATTCATTTAGATATTTCATGTTTTTATCTTTGGGCATAGAAAAGCAGCTTTTTGTTGTGCTAAACTATCACATTGAACAAGACATGGGGTTCTGTGGTAGCTGATTCAAAGATGACGATGTATTGGACTGGAATTTAAAAGTGTAGTAACGTGTTTTTTTCTTCATTTGGCACTTGAATCTAGTTGCTAATTAAATAAATGAGAGTACAGGGATATCCACTTAATACTATCACTTAATACTGTCAGTGATTTATTCTGCCATCTGCTTATCAACCTCTTCATGCTAAAAAAGGTGACTTCAGTCTTACATTTGCTTTAACCACAAAGGCTGATCCTCTTGGTTAAGCTGATAACTAGTAGCAGCCATTTCAAAAGAAAAAGCCTTTGACAAATGGATTTTAATAGCAGTATATGAAACATGAAGCTGTACTCTGCAGTTTCTGCACAGGAGCACTTAATTGCTTGAACAGCTGCTTTGCAATCTGCAGCCGTTCAGATTCTGTGTGGCCTTCGTGTAAGCTATCCATCACTGCCTTTTCTTCCTACTTATGTTCGGTGTATTGCTTGCAACTACTTAACAGTTACTGTGCTCAGCACAAATACAGGTGACCATTGCAGGGGCCTGCTATTAGGCTCTGATTTGAGTTTTCTCTAATGGAGCATTCGTGGGGCACATTTATGTGACCCAAATCCCAGTTCACGTCACTCCGTTAGCAAGGGCCCCCTGTCCCGCTGGAGTGGATGGGTTGCGTGATGGTGCTCCGGTTACGCGAGCAGCGACCGTGCTGACAAAGCAGGGCCGTGCCCCACAGACAGGGAGGCTCAGCAGCCAAAATCGTAGTGAGCTCGACTGAAGCAAGCAGATGGCGGTAAATCATAAATCCCTGTGCCATACTTTTCTGTCTAGGAGAAGTCATCTGACTAGCGAACACTTGTGTAAAAAGAAAATAATTCTTTGTCTGTAGGTCACATCTTGAATTACTTTTACTGTTAGGGCAGTCTTCAGCATCAGTAGAGGTATAATGATGTTCATCATCTTTTGACCGTCTTCAGAGGGAGCAGGGTGCCGGGGGCAGCTGGGGCAGCGCCAGCCCTGGAGCGGCGTTGGGCACTGCCACAGGGCCGGGGCCGGCGTCAGGGGGCTCCATGGAAGGGAAGGGTCATAGCCGTGGTGGGGTTGGAGCCAGCACCGCTGCTGTGGCATGGTGGTGCAGGGACTGATGGCCCCAGGCTGGGCCGGACTGGGGCTGGGGCTAGGGGAGGCCCGGGGGGGGGGGGCAGGTACCAACAAGGCTGGGGGGGCCCTTGGGGACCTGAGACTGTGATTATACCTGAATCCTGGCTGGGGTGGAAGTCAAATGTTATGCGTTTGATATCAGTGATTGTGAAGTTGCTGCATGGTGGTTTGAGACATCAGTTTACTGAGGAGAAGGACATTTCTGGGGCACAGGGTCCTCTTTGTGAAGACAGCATTTAATTACTTAGGTTTATTTTCTTTGGATTTAGGTTCTATCTTCAGATTTTCCAAAAAGTCTTTGCTCAGGAAGGTTATGGAAGTATAAAAAGGCCACATGTGGTGTCCCTATTTTTGGCTTATAATAGTGATGAGTATTCATATCTGTCAGTTTGCAGTCATGCTGGGAGGCTGGTGTAGCCGTTAACCCTTGAAAGACAATAAAGGGAAATGTTTGGTATCTGGGACAAAACCAGAAGTCTCTCAGCTTGTCATCTACTTTTGCGTTGCATGGCCGTTCTCCACATTTATTTCCAGCCTACAAATAAACAGCAGGGATTAATGAAATCCCAGCAGCTAGGCTTTAATAAGATCCAAACCTGAACCAGAACCTCCATGTACCTAGTAAGACCAGCCAAGGCCTTAGCTATGACTGTAAATGCACCTAGAAATGTAAAATATGAATTTTGTGGTGTAAGTGCTCTTTCCTGACCAGGCTACCTGCAACAGGCATGTGTTCAGCAAGAATGGGCCTGCCAGCTGAGCTGAAGAGAAACCCAGGCAAACGAAGTGTAGGACACTTCCAAGGAACACTCCCTCTCTGCAAAAGGAAACTGGAAAGGATCAGAATAACAGTTTTCAAAACAACAGGCTGAACCTGCATGTTTTTCAGAGCCTGACTTCAATAGCTGGAATGAAATGGCTATAGTCAAAACATTTGCTAAAGATGGATTCCTGTTTGGGAGGATGTAGAAAAAATAAGGAAGCAAATTCACCTCTGATCACAGTGCCTCAAGTTAAGCATGCAGAACATTAGTTTCCTTTTAAATAGTGGGTCTTTCACTGGGATTTCTAGTCAGAGTGGCCATTTATGGGATCACTGCTGGTTCTTCACTAGGACTCCCGAGCCCTTCTGCTAGTCATGACAGCAGAGTAGGTCTGTCAGCTCCCTGAGTGTGGGCAGGTGCTGTTCAGATAGGGTTTCCTCACCTATTGAGCAGTCTTGAGGATGTATGCCGAGAACAGAGGTTTCAGAATTACTGGTGTTTTAAACCTACTGACTCATGCACTGGTAGGGAGTTATACTTTGAAATGGTGCACAGCAACTCCTTACTTTTCACTTCTTCAGCAGCCAGTCGTGAGTCTAATATGTGCTGAACTAAGGGTGGGGGGAACCCTGAAAAAAAAAAATAGCTTAGTGAATGTCATTTCTGAAGAGAGAAGGAGAGAAAACAGACAGATGCACTTTGCTGACCCTTCATTCTCTTCCCCCACACTCTCCTCCCACAACAGCTTAGATCATTAAGCTCCTGTATAATTAAAACTTGGTCCAAGTCACACTAATTCTGTTTACTGGCCACATTGAAGGATATAAATATCTAATCACTTCCTTACACAGAGGCTGCTTCCTGCTGGTGGTTTGCAGTTGCGAAGGATTCAGTCCCTCAGTGAGCTGTCTGTGCAGCTGCTCGCCCTGCGTGAACAAGCCTTGCTCCACAGTGGTCCCCTGCCATGGTGCATTTATTTCCACAAATTCCTCCTCGTGCTTTTTCAAAGGGAATGATGTCACTTTATATTAACAAAAAATGATAAAAAGGCTATTGTTAACACACAGAATAACTGCAATTAAATTTACAGAGTAAAATTAAAAGTTGAAGAAGAGACTGTTTCTTGAGTTTTCCCAAGGGACTGCTGTTCTAATGGGCAGCTGAAGCCACAGCGCTGAAAGGCCTCAGAGCCAAATAGATCCTGAGCATAATTCCACTGAAGTCATAGCAATGGTTAATGGATGGCAATATAATTAATACAAAGTGTTCTCTCCTCAACATGGAACACCAAATATCCATTGGCAGGCTTTGGAGCACGCAGGAGTTAAACGAAAAGTATTGCTTGCAGTAAGATTTTGTAGGCATGTGAGCTTCGTGCAACACAATTCTCCCTCTGTAGGAAGAAATAACTGGGGGGAGGAAAGGGGAAAGGGAAAAAGAGGGATGATCTTCTTAATTCACAGCATCATATGGTGTAGTGAAGCTATCATATAAGTAGCAGGCTTGAAATAACTAGCCACTCTAAAGTTCTAGTAGAATTGATATGTCTTCTCTTTTTTGGGGAGATGTTTGTACAATGTGCTTTGAGATTGTCTGCGGAGGCAATCTCAAGATTAAATGGATGGTTCCTTGGAGACACTGAGCCCCCAAAGCTGCTGTTCCTGTCTGCTTTGGGCTCAGAGACTCCGAGAAGCCAGCCCATGAGCTCTTGCATCATCTATGCAAGAAAGAAAAGGCATAATCACAAACAAAGTGAAACTAAACAGATTACACATGAAACTAAATGACTAAAAACTAATGAAACTAAACAGTCACAGCTCTTCACCTTCACTGGCAGTTCCAGGCATACCCACTTTTTTACTGAGTATTTAGAGTAAAATTCTCTCTCTTTTCTCTCTCCTAATTTATGAAGTTGAGGGCTGCTACCTAAATAAGGTTTGATTGTATTTTACTGACGTTTTATGTATGCAACTGGTTAAACGGCCTGGGAATGAAAGCTGCTAGGTACATGAACAAGGACTTTAAAGTCTGTTAGTGAAAATTCCAAATTGCAGTGACTGATCTAGTGTCCAAGCTATCCTCAAGGAGTGACACAGAGTACATCAGTCCTGTCAAGATGTGCAGAGGCTTGCTGTGCTTTGGCAGCTGAAATGTGTCTGCTTTCGCTTGGAGTATTTTTAGTAGTTCTCTAAGCTATGAGGGGTCAAAAACTAACAGTCGTACACCTCATCTGTGGCATTTGATAAGTACCAATGCTCCAACTGAGTCTTTGGTAGAAGCATTAGCTTTTGTCTAGTTTTAGTTACATAGAATATTAATGACAAAAGTAACTTTAAAGTAGTAGTGATAATAATAATACCTTGAAATTAAAGAGAAATCTTTGGGACAAGAGCTGAAGACAGGTCTATTTGAAATAGTGAAGTAGAAGCAATTTCAGAGATGTGAGTTTAAAACACATGTCTATGTTGGCCTTACTCATTCTCAGCAACAGATTGATACTGACCTGAAAGTCCCTCTGGATTTAATTTCTGGCTAATGTTGTTTTGTTGCAGAATTAATCATGGAAATCGTTTTATTTGAATCTGGACCATTTAGTGAACATTAGAATTAATTTTTCTTGTTCTCCTGTCTTCTATGCTGTTGCTTATCTCTCCACTTTTCTACATTCTGTTCATTACCTTCTGCAAGGCTGCTAACATCTGTCATGTTTTTTTTTCCCTCCCACCTCACGGAGGCGGATATGCAGTGGATTGCTCTGTGGGTGTTTTTTTTTTTTTTCTTTTTATTTCATGCAGTTTGCTAGAGGACAAAAGGCCAAAGAAACTGGGATGAGGTTTGTGTTGGATATTTGTTTGATGGACTGAACTTGAGACATTTTGTCTCCTGCACAGCCAGCACTTCTTCCTCCCTTGCCCCCTCCCACCCCTGCCTAGGGGGATGTCCACTCAGAGTCAGAAATGAAAAGTGATCAACTCCAGCTTTCAGCCTGGAGTTCCAGATGGTCTTTTAAAATCAGGCTGCTGAGCTGTAGCATGACTCCAAATTAACCTACCTCAGGTTCAGTTTCAAGTAGCCTTACCTCGTCTCATAATTGGTCTTCTCCAAACACTGACTCCCTGGGTGTAGTAGTAGTGCTCTGTCAACAAAGAGCTATATGTGATCTGAGTATTACTAGTACTTAAGTGTCTGTTATCTGGCCAATTTGTCTAACTATTGGAAAATATGTGTTTGCAGGGTGCAGTGGGGTCTGAATGGTAGAGATCCTCTTTATCATCATAAAAAAGAGCTTAAAACTTTTCATTAAATTACCACAGGACCTTGTTGCCTATCTGATGGGAAAGCAACCTCTGCTTAGTAGGGTAAGATGATGCAGAGTGGACCAGAAAAGGGAAGAGTGGTTTTTGTTCTCTGTCTACCAAGGAGAGAAATCACCACTAAAAAAAAGGCTGAGAAAGAAGGTGCAACTTCCCCACAGATTCAATTTTATGTTTTAAATATAAGCAAGGCTTGCTTGTATGTTAATTTAGTACTAAAACTTAAGGAAATTTCATGTGGAATGCATGCTTTTGAAGCCAAATACTTGGTGCAGCCTTAGGCATGGTGCCGAAACTGTTATCTCCAAAATTAGCCATTACATGACAACTGTTTGTGTAGTGACAGTAATTAGCCTCCTCGGTTCTTTTTCTTCTCAATTGAAAACCTTCAAGTAATTTCCCTCCACATTTAGCTGTCTCAGTTTGTTATTTAATGGCAATAGGAAACAAAAGGATTCTTTATGGAAAATGAGATTTTGCAAGTCTGAAGGAAGGGGAAAGGAAGAATGAGAAGTTACTTTCTGAGCAGTTTGTTTAAATTAAAGACATCATGCATAACCTCTAAAAAGAGGAACAAATCCTGCTTCTGAGTCCTTAACTGCTAAAGTCCTTTGACAACAGGTTCAGTATAAAATTCAGTGACTCAAGCGAGAGAGATTTCCAAAGATGATGTGGAGCTTTTGTGGGCTGAAAATGGACTGAACTGTGGGCTGAATGAATGCCTCTCCCTCCTTTTCATTAGCTTCTGTGGTAATTTAGAGTTCCCTGTACATGTAGTACTGGGGAAAAGTGGACACACTTGCAGAACTAGCTTGCAGAAAGCTAATTTTGTTATAACTATATTTTCTAGCAAAATAAGTTTATTCTGAAGAGATAAAAATGAACTCATGCAAGATGTTCTGCCTGTAGTCTTAGCAGAGGGAGCTGACTAGCATGTTTACTTAGATATTTTACCTCTTGCTTGCATGCTTATCTGGGATTTATATGCTGCAATGGATACACAGAAGTCAGTGCAAGTTATGAATCTGCAGACTGCACAGATACTTTGGCCGTGCTACATATCCAGTTAATGTCAGTGCAACTATCTGCATGGATCAGGCTAGCATGACTACGATCTGATGCAAAGCCTGTGACAGTCACTGCAGTACTGTTTGCTCCGACCTCCTTGCTAAGGCTGTATGGTTTATCTCCCAGGTCAGGCTACAGTTCTTGGCCAACTTCAGTACTGAGTATTATCTAATCTACAAGTGGCTGCTATTCCAACATTTCAAGTCATACAAAAAGAAGAATTTGAATGAACAAGGGAAAAATTCTGCCCAACTCAATGAATAATTGAAGATGGAGTTTGGCCCACAGAGAGAGGTGTTTGAATTTGGGGAAGAAAGAGGAGGAGAGGAAATGGCAACTGCATAAATAATTGATTAATTCACAACATCAGTCCCTTTGTTGCTGAGACTGAGGGAAAGAAGGGAGCAGCGCTTTTCCTTTCTCTTGTCTTATGGACTTCTGTGATTTATCCTTTAGACAACTGCCTATGTAACTATGACATGAGAGAAGGAAACTCTGAATGTGACTGCTATAGGCAAGGCAGTGCACGACTTACCTGTCTTTTCGTTTGGAGAACAAGTACTGTGCACTTGTTCTGCTGCAAAGAGGAGAGTGCATATTTTCTGCCATATTTCTTTAGGCAAGTGTAATCTTTGACATGCATGTTAGAAATAATTCATACTAGGAAATCAAATTCTCAGTGTTTTCTCTACCACTCACTTGGGAAGATATAGCTGGTTTGTCTTGTGAGGTTGGTAGTCAATGCGGTACCACAGTTCCTACAGTCAATATTTCTATTGCAGATCTTCTGGGGGTTGGGAACCTTTGGATTGGCCAGAATAATGATTCTGAGAAATTGCATCAGTTCAGTATCTCCAAGACTGACAATGCATCTGGGAGCTAAGAAACAGTAGTTTCCATACTGCCATTGAAATCATGCAGGTATACTGTCAAAAGCTATTGCCTTCAATTCTAATAATTTTGGAAGCACTGCAGATCTAGGCTCCCCACACCCCCAGAGAATTATGGGTTACTCCCTCATGTCTGCCTTTAAAGAAGAGGCATGAAGAAGAGTTAAATACTCTATGATGGAAAAACATTTCCTGAGTTTTCACAAAACCTGCTTCAAGTTCTCTCCTGGGCTGGTTCCATTCCAGCAGGACTCCACTGTTGGATGTTACATTCACATTTGCATGGCACATGTATTCATTAGGATCTAATCTGTTAATCTTCATTTATTACTGGTTGAAGAATATGTGTTTAAAAAAAACCAGCTTTCTTGACTATATGGCTTTCTAAGTCAGATGAGACAGACAAGTACTTACCAACTGTGCAGTGATCTGATATCCATGAACTAGCAAGCTTACAGAACTCAATGTGAAGACGTTAATGTATTAACACTTACTGTTTTATGGTTCTATTTATACCTCTGTGATATACACAAGAGGTTGTGTTTTGATAGGAAAGATCTTAGTCAACATCTAGAGCGCTGTTTACTTTTTTGCTGGAAGAAAGGGGAAGCAAACCCTTGATATCTAGTTAAGGTTATGATCTCTCCCCTCCACTACCTTATTCTGCATTTTCCTGTCTTTGAAGGCTTTGACTTTTTTCTTTAAGAACAAAGATGTCTTTTTTTTTTTTTTTCCACTGCACTAAATGAGACATGGCTGGGATGGGTACCATAAAACATTGCAGCTGTGTAAATACCAAGCTTCAAATAAGTTATTGAATGCCTGCTAGTCTCTGGAACCAGTCTGTATTTAGCTTCATGTTGCAACATCTTAACTTTGGCTAGTACCTTTCCCAGGTAATTGGCAAGCTACCTCAGGTGTATTTTTAAAAGTTTTAGTAATGCCTTCATCTGATAAAAAAATGAGTATTATTATTATTATTGATGCTTTCCATTTAAAGTATAGCAGACAACAATAGTTGAAGCCTCCTTGTTGCTGTATTTGTGTAGCAACACTCAGCTTTCAACATGAACGGAGGTGAGCACAGCATTTTTCTTCCTTCAGTATACTTAAAAACTTAGAAGTTGTCAGGAGAACAGAACTGTTTAATCAGACTTCTTGTATATGTCTAGGCTTGAGCATACTTGACAATAAGTAGTTTGACAGTACCAGTATTTAGACAGAAAAGTTGCCTTTTTAATTATTTTGCTGATGATACTRTGGCATTCAGGGTGTTAAAACTTAAGCAAACTGAAACGTTTCAGAAGGACCTCAGAGTACCGAACAACTGATAAAATTCCATGTAGATAAGTATAAAGTGATGTTCAAGGGATGGGCAGAGGAAACAACTTCCATCTTGCATACACAACACTGTGTGTATTCCCTTATTACTGAGGGGTAAAATCCTAGAGGTTATTATAGTCAGATTTGTTATTGTCAGCTTAATGCACAGTAATGATCAGAATCCAGAACAGACAGCACGGTATCACTGTGTGAATCCATAGTATGCCCATATGTTGAATGTTGGGCATAGTTCTGGTGTTGCTTCTCCCTCCGTACTGCTCTTTTCCACTTACTCCCCCCCCCCCCAACCCTACTTCCAAAAGGGACAGTAAAACTGAAGGAAAAAAGATTGGAGATATGGAATGGCTTCTGTATGAGAAACCATCTAATGGACTTCAGCTCATGAGAAATAGATCTCACACATAACATTTCAAGTGTCACAGAGAATGTGGGTGAGGTTTGATTGTTTAGTGACTCTTCTGATGCAGAAATAGGGGATATCAGATGAAGCTAGCAGGAGGCAGATTCAAAACAAACAAAACCAGCTATTTTTTCATGCCATGCTTGTTAAGCAGTAGAACTCCCTGTCACAGGATGTTGTTGATTCTAGATGTTTTACATAGCTTCAGGAGGATAATGGACGAATTTGCGGAAGAGAACTCTCTCATGTGTTATTAAATATTAAAGTTATCATCTGTTGCTCAGGAAGTGGGTTTGAGCTGAAAGTTGTTGGAGTCCGCAAGTATGTTACAGGGAAGTATCACTCCCCACTTGCTCTATTTGTACACTGCTCCCTAGGTCTGTGCTTTCTGACCACTATCAGTGGCAGATGCTGGGATAGGTCTAGTTTTAGCCAGTGAGACTGTCCTTGTGTTCTAAGAAGCCTCTGCACATCCACCTCATGTTGTCAGGTGGTCATTCCTAAAGCAGATTACACAAATTAGAGACTCTAGGTAAGAACAATAACCAGTAAACCTAACCAGTAATCTAGCACATCTGCTATTGATTTAGCAGATATGAAAGGCATTTTGAGTTGAGTTCTTTCTGGGGAAATAACAGGTGGGACAATCTACTACTCTATATCCCTGTCTCCCCCCACCCCCCTTTTTTATTTAAAATACAGGCTTCAAAGCAAATCATTACAGCAAATATGCAGGTAATTATTTTTTTCTTCCAGTAATCCAAGCAATACCCATTCTTTTGCAGTAGGAAGGGCATGCAGGTGTGCCTCCAGAAACAGCTTTAATCAGATAGTCTATTTCTGTTCTTTCTGTTCAGTTCCTTCTTTGTGTATATACCCAATTTCTTTACCAGGACCCTATGGAATCAGACAAGCCTATAGCCTTGAGGCTACAGGAGAAGTCCTTCCAAAACTTTGTATTTTCTCACATGTCAAGAAACTAGATTCAAATATTTGACTGTAGTCTGTTTGTCTTACAGTTATAGCCAGGCTCACCAAGAAATAAAAATGTTTAATGGGGTTCTAAGGTAGGGTTATGCAATATGCTCTGTGGGGACATTCATATGTGAAGATTGGTCTCTTACCCAGCACGTTAGGTATATTCAAGTGGTGAATTTAAATGTCAGATCATCCACTGCCCAAATAGTGGATACTTAGGTTCTAAACTCAGCACACTTCTGCAGTGGTCTGCTTCAGAGGCTGCAGCAAGGGAGGTAGTCTACAGGCCATTGGCTCAACAACACAGGGCCAAACTAGTTTTTTCACTTGGCATTAATATAAAAGCAACACACATAATATATGCCTCAGTATCCATTAGATGGCCAAGGAATCTGTCAAGATGTTGACCAAACTCCCATAAGTAGAGGATGAGATCAGATGCTGCAGGGCTGTCACAGAATAGCGAATAGGACACAGTACTGGTGTAGCATGTGGGAAAAGTGAGTTCAAATACTTCTTAATTAAGTTGCTATTGTCATGAATTTGGGTCTCACAGGTAAATACCATAACTGTCAAGATAGTATTTCATTCTTTCTCCCTTTAAAAAATGYTTAGCTCATTTTTCATTGCATTTTTCATTGCACTTTGAAGCAAGTGGAAAAACCTTGGGTCATAACAACAAGTGTTGGTATTTGACAAGTCCTGAGTATGAAAAACATTTTATAAATAAATAAAAAAAAGAGTTTTGCATTATTATGCAAAACTACCTAAATTCCAACACAGATAAAACAGAGTCATGAGCCGCTTCTGCTTAAATTTAAATTGCGTACTGGATGGTCAGTGTACAGGTTGCATTTTTGTGGTTATGACCTGTCAAAAACAGTGTTGAAGCTTTGAAGAATGAGTTTTTCATTAGGCTTAGTAAAAGGTACCATATAGTAAAGACAGGGGTAGAGAATTGTGTAGCTAATCCCCTATGAGGCTAGTGTCAGTGTAGTTAAAGGAAAGCGATATATGGTGGAAATRCTCTTCAAATCATCTACCAGAGGTTTCTCTCCCCTCCTTTCTTCACTGCTTTCTAGACACTTTAAGTACACAGTCATTCCCACCCCACATATTCTACTTTCATTTCCTTCATTTTCCGACCCCACATAGAGCATGGGAAATATCATCATAACCCACCAAATCCCTCATTTTTAATAAAATAGTTGTTTTCAAGTTTTCACAGTATCTCCATTCCTTTGTTTTCTGCGTACCGAAGTAACATAGTAGTTTTTTATAAGCCAGGGAAGACTCCTTTCCTTCTTTTCCCAACCTCTCTAACACTCAGGAAAGAGCAAATGAAGTTTTTAAACATTATTCCTTTACACTTCTACCACTTGGCTGAAGCTTTTTATAGCCCCAGCCATCACATCACCTGGACCTCCTCAGTGCACTGTCTTTAGCTTGAGTTAGTGCTCTTTTAACCCTTTCTTACAGAAAGTCCGCCCTACCACTTTTCGTTTCAAATGCTAAACTCAGTACGATGAGTACTGTCTCATTTTTGGTATAGTCATAAAACCGGTGTCCTCTGAAGTTTAGGGAAAACAGTATCTTTGTGCAGAACATGATAACTAACTTTTGGGTTGCTCCTTTGTCTGTGTGTTTCAGGGTTGCTCACTGGGAAGAAAAAAAGAGAAGGCTTTGCCTAGGTTCCTTTCTGCAGCTGGTTCCTGAGGCCGGCAGAGCCAGGCATCTGCAGCCCTGAAACAGCCATGTGGCAGCAAGTGCTACGGCTGCCGCCTTTCCAGCTGGTCTGCACCAAATATCTGTAAAAAATTTTCCTTTCCTTATTGCTAATGTGGCACGATACTTAGAAGCTATGATTTCTCCCTTCCTCTGGCATAGCCTAAACTTCCAAATTTTGAGCTGTCTGGAAGAAGCCTTTCTTTTGAAAGATAAGTATAGGCCAGTCAGCTTGTTATAGCTGAAAAAACCTTGTGCTAAATATATATTTGATAGCCAAACAGGAAAACGGTAATTTGGTTTAGTATCTTGATGAAAGGGAACTACTAACTACACTTAAACTGCTGAAATTGGGGGAAGGCTTCTGTCACTTCCTTGGGTAAGTCAGAGGCCCTCAAACTTGGCATAAAGGCATTAATGCTTAGGAACAGGCAGGTTGCTAGTGAGCACTGCAAGCAGAGGAGATGTTTGTATAGTCTTTATGTTATCCAGTGAAAACCAAGGTATGAAAAATGTATCCAGGGCACAATATTTCATTAAAAACATTCTTCTCGTACTGAAATTGTCATACAAGTATAGTCTTTGTTTAGTCTTTATCTTGAAATAGGAACATATGAAGAGGGAGGGAAAAGAAAAGGCTCTAACTAACTTTCTTCCAGAAGTTGAAAAGGAGCTGTGAAAATGGCATGTATGCCAAGGGCCTGTACGTGTCTTTGCCCTTTGAGGCAGGCCCCAGACTGCAGGGTTACGGTTCTCTTATTCATCAGAATTGTTTTACTTCATACAAACAGGGCCTGAGGGCCCCTGCAGCTCTGCCGGTCCCTGTCCACCCCCGGGGCCTCCCCTCCCCCAGCCCCCATTTCAGGTGTGTCCTGCTGCTTTGGACAGTCCCCTGGGAGGCAGGGAATGGGGGCCTATAATCTTGGGCGATGGCTGTGATTGCTAGGCAGTTACACAGCAATCCATCCCTTCATGTTTCTGAATGAAAGAGACTGGTTACCATGCCTTGTAACGGATTCAATAATGTTTTTCTCGTGCATTAAGCATGTAACCATAGCATACTGGGCTGGGACCTTTCTGGGGCTGAAGCTCAGCTGGACTCTATCTGGATAGCAGCTGAGTCTGGGTAAACAGTATGCGCTACCTGCTCAGACATGAGTGCTTCTGAGCACTCATACAAGGTGACGTTTGGATGCTGAGAGAACATTGTGAACCACCAAATTATAGGGTTGAGCAGTTTCAGGTGCCTCATCAGTTTAGAGACAACTGGAATGAAGGTATTTTTGGATTGCTTTTTGGACTTAAATGCCTCAGTTCTGTTGAACATGTGCTTTAGGCTGTTAGGGTACTTTTCTGGATCTTGACCAATTTCCTCCTTCAGCAGTTCATAATTCATCTCAGACAAATGTGATTCATGGGTCAAGGGTTCAAATTCAAAACTAGAAGAACAATTATTTCTTTTTATATTTAGTGCCTTAAAGTTTCAGCTGGAGTCTGGAAGATGCTAGGGTATACAGTGTGACAGCTTAAAGCCAGGGGGAAAAAAAAGTTATCCTGTTCCATATGTCTTGAGGAAGCAGCTATATGAAAATAGGTAGTGCCTTGAACTAAAGTGTGAATAATCAAGGCTGGAACTAGGACTTTGACAGTGAAAAGTCTTAGGCTCTTTTCCCCCCCTGCTGTTTGTGTTATTGGATTCACCTGGGAGAGTTTGATTAGCTGAGTAGGTAAATGACTGAAATGACCCCATAAGGGTGATATTGCAGCTCTTTTAGAGGGAAAGAGCCCTCTCTGAGGGAAGAATGTGTGTAAACTGAGGTATGTGATTGGGGGACAGTACTGTAATAGAAACTGTATAGCTGTGAAATTCCTAAGAGGAGCTGAGCAGGCTTAGATCAGAGAAAACTGCCTTATGAGAGTGGAGCTGTGAAATACTAAAACAAGTGTGACAGTGGGTTAACTCTATTGGAGGTCCCAGTAGAGGAAGACTGTTATTTTATTTTGAGCATATTGCATTTCATATCTGAAGGTAGAATTTGGAGATGATTATTAGCAGGATTATTTCAGGATGTGAGCTGGTACCCTGAGGCAGTAGTTTAAAATTTATAAACCTATATTGTATTGTGCAAAGCTGTATATATGCAAATCTATAGTTGTTTCATTAAGAATTGTTCCCTTACAGTAGCAGAGACTAGTGTCTGTGCTGGCTTGCTGTTTGGGGGGGTTGTCTTTTTGATTGACACTTCTCTTAATAGTGTTCTGTGCTGGTATGAATCCAGGGTAAGTAAAGTTGGGGTTACTTCTCTTACTGTATCCTTTAAGCAATTAAATAGTTCAACTTTCTTGTTCAGCTGAAGTGGTCTAGCACACCCTTCCCAAATGAGAAAAATGAGGTTTTCCTGAGTTTCCTATAAAGAAAAGATCAGGGCCCATCTACTTATTGAAGGTGCCTGTGGTGTGCTGGTAGGGAGTCAACTGGAGACACAGTCTAACTCCTCCTGGGAGAGGAAAAAACTGAGCCAGGAGTTGCTCATCCTTTCACACATGACTTAAGCTGCTGTTTACACTTGTTTGAACCAGCACATGGATGTCACTGAGGTCCAGATTTTGTAACATGTAGATACTCCAGCAGGTAATCCTGTAATTTAGTCCTTGCCTGTAGATAATAGTCCCAAGAGGTGGGAATAGACTTGAATTACAGCTATGCTTGTTTTACCTTGGTCTGAGGGTGTTCATGGCTTTGCCTTGTTGTGTGCATTCAGAGTCTCTTAATTCTCAAGCTTAGCCATGGTAGTGGAGAGAAATGTAATTACTCTTTGCAATGATCTCTGGCGAAAAAGCTTAAGTTCTCATTATGTTGGTTTTCTTTATGTTCCATTAATCCTACTATGAAACTTTAACTTGTGCTTATCTTTAGTTCCAGTCTTTTGCTTGCTTTCTTTTCATTGTCTGTGTTTGGGCCCTAACCCTTTTTTGGTATGTTGAAAATTACTTGTTTCAATTTGATGTTACTTCAGCTCTTAAGTGTGTTATACTATTCTGTACACCTGATATTGTTTCTGTCAGTTACTATCTCTGGCAGTCATAAGAATGGCTTAAAGCTAAAATGTCTGGTAGACTGATATAGCAGTTAATGCTATTCTAATTTTAATTTAAAGTAGCTTCACTTCCCCCTTCAGTCTTACTGTATATATTGGAAGATAATCAAGAGAAGCTTCCCTTTTCCTTCCCTTTCCCTCCTTAAAAGCATGAATAATAGTATGCTTTGGTACTAATTTTGTCACTGTTTTAATTCACTGACTCTTTATGACTACAATGTATTGCCCAGTAAAACTCCAGAATACACAGCAGCAGAGAAAGAGACTGTAGCACCAAAATATTTTTGTAACTTTCATGTTGTTTTTTTATCATTTATCACTGATATGACTAGGAGAGACTGTAGTCATGTCCATGTTTTTAGTTTTCAGCAGTACTGACATGGCCTAAAATAAGCAGCAGTAATGAGATGTCATTGTTGAATGGACTACTTCCCTAGATTTGTTTTCCTCTTCTTAAATACTGTTTTCCTATCTTTTCCTTTTCTGACTAACTGACTTCCAGAAAACAGGTTAACTTTTACTTTGCTCTTCCTGTTGCCATCTCTGTTGGTTGTTTTTTTTTTTTTTTTTTAAATGACCTTACATAAAGCACTAATTGAGTAAAGAACTCTTTCATTCACAAACAACCGGTGTGACCAATCCTACTCACTTCTTGTTTTTTTCCAGGATTTTATTTGGCAAGTAGGATGGGTGTCTGTGGGAGGAAAGAAACTGAATTAAAGTTGGGGAAATACGGGGCCAAGCTTTAAAGGGTATGTCCTCAGAGATGTGCGCACATGTGTCACACTTGCAGATTGGGTAATTGCATATTTAGTTTCCTGTCTGTATCCATGTGTGGGAGCAAATGTAAGGTTTGTCTGCCATAAGAGAGATAGATGTACTGAAGGCATCATCTTTTTCAAACTGTTTTGAACCTAGTAGAATGGAAGAACTTACACTATGGGGCCCATTGCTTTGAAACTATAGAGACTTCAGACCACAGGGGAACCACTGAGAACCCTTTGTTCAAGTCAGCTGAAACATGACTTTTCTGTGTGTCTCTACTTGCATTAAGACTGGCTCATGGCAATTTAACCTACTCATCCTTGAGGTCTGCAGTAACCCAGCTGGCAATACAGGGCAAAACCTGTAACACAGCTGGGGCAAGGCAAGAATCCTGGCTGACTCTCTTCTGGCTGTGGTGCCAATGCATCTTTAAGCATTGACAATCTGGAAGGACAGTGGCCACTTCTGCTCTCGGAGCTTGCAACCTGTTTCATAAGAAGCRCTCTGTCTTGTCGGTGCTTTTACCTCCTGTTTGAGTTTACTTAGAACTGAATAGTACAAAGCATACCACTGTTCCTCCTCAGGGGAAAGGAAAACCTAGACAAGGGGACTCAAATTCAGTCCTAGTTTTCTGTCTGTCTAGCAACTGCTGCTAGTAATTGTGATGTTAAATCCATTTTGAAGTGTATGTTTTATTTTGATGGTTTGTTTGTTTGTTTATTTGGCCTCAGGACAGCAGACTTGCTCCACTATGAGTTATAACTACCAGTATATCCTTGGTGCTGCCTGCGTCTTTCTGATGGAAAAAATACCTCTACTGCCATATCTTTCTTATTGATACTGTCACTTGGATAGCTTGGAATACAGCCGAATAGAAGTGGAGGAAGACAGGGCACTTAGAAGTCAATGTTCAGTGACAGTGAGGAGAGACATAGAAAGATGGTGAGGTTTTCTTGTAAACAGTTTGTATTGATAGCTAACAAAAAGAATGAACTTAATGCTGTTTTTCATGTTTCTATTCTCTATTTCCAGCCTCCCACACGATGATGCTCACCTTCCATTTAGGATCTTTCTGGTTATAACTATGAAAAATAAGCTGTCTATTTCTGATTATACCAATAAATATGCTTGCTTTCTAGTCCTCAAAAACAACTCCCTGCAATTACCATTGTGGTGACTGCACATGATATATGATAGAGTTAGTGATGAAAAGTTGTGCTGTCATAACCAACCTGTTAAAATGTAAGTTCAAAATATGCACCACAGATTGTTTGCAGTTTGTATTACCTGTTTTGAAAGTATCTGAAATGCAAGTTTAAACTTATTTCTGCCATGAAAATGGATGATAGGGTTATTCATTGGAACAACACTGAGGTTTTTTGTTTGTTTACTGTGCATATTTCTTTATTTTGCTTGGAAGATAGAGGAGGGATGAAGTTAGCATCGCATTTCTCTGTGTCTGCCTGTCTTTTGAGATTAATTTAGGAGTTGGTGTCTGTGAGCTCTAATGGAGGGTTGTTCTTGCCAGAAATGCAGGTAAAGCTAAGTGTGTGTTAATTTTCTCTTGCTTTTATTGCAGAGTTGAATCAGGAGGGGCTACCCACAGAACTTAACTTGTTACCTGGGCATAGCTTGTCTTTTGCCTTTCATATCTGAAGCTAAACTTTAGAATTGAGTATTTTTATCCCAGGACACAAGAATCTTTAACCCTTAGTTATGGAATAGCTAAGGTGTAAGAGAACAACTTTGTGGAAGTCAGCTCAAGGACACTTTCTAATGTTGGATGGTAGCAAGTTTTGTGCAGAAGGTGTCTGAAATACTTCACTGTAGAGACTAATCTTTTTGCCTGCAGGGGCAAGACCTGGGGTGCCTTTGTGCTAACAGACTTTTGTTGCTTGTAGCTCTGCTTTCAGTTTCTGTTGAGAGATGCTCAAAGGTCTCATCTTGCAGATCTCATGAAAAATTTGTTCAGATACTTAGTATTTAGTAGTTGTGAAGGTGGTAATGGTATAACTTCATTTATCCTTGGTATGTTACAGAATCACAGAACAGTTGGGGTTGGAAGGGACCTCTGGAGATTGTCCGGTCTCACCGCCCCCCTGCTCAAGCAGGGTCAGCCAGAGCAGGTTGCCCAGGACCATATCCAGTAGGGTTTTGAATATCTCCAAGGATGGAGACCTCACAACCTCTCTGGGCAACCTGTTCTAGTGTTCAACCACCCTCACAGTGAAGAAGTGGGGTTTTTTTKGCATTCAAGTGGAACTTCCTGTGTTTCAGTTTATGCCCATTGCTTCTTGTCCTGTCACTGGGCACCACTGGCAAGAGTCTGGCCCCGTCTTCTTTACAGCTTCCCATCAGATATTTATAAACATTGAGATCCCCCCTGAGCCTTCTCTTCTCCAAGCTAAACAGTGCCAGCTCTCTCAGCCTCTGCTGTCCTTGTTCTGTCCTTGGTTTTGTGCCCCACACTTAACTAACTTGCTGAGATAGTTATCCTAGTGGAAATAATGGTAACTGTTATTAGAAATCTTGTAGAAAAGCACTGTGGAAAAAAGGTCTTTTTTAAACTATAAGCTAACATACTAATACTTTTCTGAGGGCTGTGAAGTCTTTGGAAGCATAGAGAACATAGAAAACTTCAGTTGTGAAATGACCAACCTTCCAGAAGGGTTTCTGAACTTCTGAAAGGCTTTTAGGAAGGAGAATGGTTTACCTCTAAACAACTTAAAGTATTATTTCTGGAGAAAATTCTTTAAGGATTGGTGTGGGATAGAAGGACAGTGTGCAAATAATGGAATTGTCACTAGTACAGGTGTGTGTGTTATCCCTTGCTAGATGCTTGCTAGGTTTGGTATGGGTCCTGGCGGATTTGGGTGTTGGGCTGGATCTCTATTTGGACTCAGCAAATCTGTTTAGTAGTCTGCAACTCAAATGCCTAGGTCCTCCTCTTCAAGATTTAAACACATGTTGACAAAACTCGTCTTATGAATAGATGTCTCATTTTCCACAGGAAGTGATAGGCTGCAAGAGGTTTTCTGGAATAGCTTTATTTAAAGTGTTCAAGAAAGATTTAAAAAAAAAGTTACTGTGCCCAGGGTCTGCTTCAGTTTCTTTGCTGTTATTCTAGGATGCATTCAATTTAGAGCAGTGCCCCTTCAGTCAACCAGAACAAGAATCCTTCTCTGGGAAAGCATGGACAGCCTGTGCTTCTTGATAAGACACTTCATGGCTTTCTGGAGATGCATTCAGAACCTGCCAAACCTGAAGAAAGGTGACTGCAAGAAGTGCCTGCTAATCCTTCTTGATTGCTCTTCATTAGTACCTCACTCTCTTCTTCCACTTCTGTAAAAATGTCCTTACTTTGGTAGCAGCCCAGTGGATAAATTCAACTGATTTGGTTCCTTTATGGCTTAAGTCATCCTATTAGAGTGAATTGGTTTCTCATTTAAACAAAAGTGTCATTGTCCCTGGTCTTGCTGAAGCACAGTGTTACTTTTGTAATGGATCATGAAGTGAAAGGAAAAACTGCCTAAAATAATCAGAATGCATGAACTGTGTGCAGTGCCCAAATTATCCCTGTGCAGGCATGATGTGTTGTTTTATGGTGATGCACTGTACTTGAACTTCTGGGCAGGTTCAGAGAAAATGGATGCATCTTGAGCTCAGAAATGGTCTTCTGGCTGGATAATTGTGCTTTTCAGCAGGGAGAGGGAGGATGGGGCATCAAGTCTTCTGTGGGTGCTGTTTAATACTATTTCTGTGTCAACCTGTTGTTATCAAGCAGGCAGGCCTCTGCACTGATGGACTTATTCTGGGAATGAAGCCTAAGGGACAGGTCTTAAGCAATATAGTCAGTTCTAGGCACATACATAGTCAAAGTACAAATTCTGAAGAAATTTATTTTGTCATAGCAAGTGTGTTTCAAATGTGTGAGATCTAAATCTCATGTACTTAGATTTTGTGGCTTTCCAGAGGGATGATCTTGTGACTTCTGGAAAACGCAGCTGTTCAGTCATGTGTGATGCTTCTTGCAATGTAGTATGCCGTATCTTTTCCTAACTTATTCTCAGGAACTAAACCCTGTTCTTCCAATGGCTTGTGACTTTACTGTAGCCAGTGCTCTAAGCTGAGTTAGTGGTCTATTTTCCAGGTCCTCAGGCTTAAATAAATACTTCTGAGGCAATCTCCATTTTAAGGTGAGCTCACTTTTTTTGCCTGCCTCTTTCATAAATTCACTGTGACATATGAAAGTACTAAAACAGTGAGTCTGCCTGTAGTTTAAGTCATATATAAATATATATAATATGTATAGGTACATATATATGGGGTATATATAGGTGTGTTTGTGTGGATGTATTTTTTACATATTTATATGTACACACTCATAGATAAGAATTTTGAGGGTATGGGCATGAAACTTGTTTCTTCTTGTACATTAAAGAATTGAGTTCTGTGGCAAGTTTAACTCCTTACTACTGTCCTAATAGTTTTTATTCTGGATAGTACTGGTGTTCTGAGTCTGCAGACTGAGTAGAGGGGCCTGTCACTTGTCTATGTGAGTATGGCTCCGAGAAGCTTGAACTGGAGCTCAGACATGATGTTTCATCAGCCAAGTGAAGCTTTTTCCTCTCATCTTCCCCCTCCCTGCCTCCCCTACAGCTGTGTTGGCCCGAGATGCACTGACTGTTGTGCTGACTTGGTATAATCCATGGTGCACTAGTCTTCTGCTTTTTCTTTTTTTTTCCTCCAAATTGAAATAGTATTGCCCTGGCATATGTCTCTTACTTGGACAACTCTGTACTATGGCTTTAGTCTTTTAAATTCCTATGAGATATGGATTCATTCAAGTAAGCAACCTAGTTTATTCTCTGGCTGGATGCTTCCCACAGATTTAGCATGGGGTCCAAATTTCTGATTCTGCATAGGATTTCTCCCTGAGAGCGTAGACCTGCACCCCCCTTCTCTGCCTTCTGGGAATGAAATGCCCTGTCAGAATGCCCTGTAGCTTGATTTTTTTCCCCAGATTCAATCCATAGGGGCTTTTAATCTACATTTGGTTTTGGGTGACTTGTAATAGGGAAACAGATTTGCAAAGGAACTTGGTAGAACGTGTAAAGCACACAGACTGAGACCAACCACTTGGCACTGTTTTCTTGTAGCTCTGGAGACTTGGTTGGGTTGGGACAGTTTCACAGTATCCTATTGGACTCTCTGAGTCTTGGAACTGTATCTAGGAAATCTAGCTGTAGCTAATGTTGGCAGTTCTGTAGTGGAACCTAATCTCTTTGCTACAAAAACAATATGCCACTTTCTCTCTTTCTCTTCTGTTTAAAGTGTTCTCTGTGAGTGAATTTTCCATTCTGTTGCTCATTTTAAAACCTTTCAGCTGTTACTGAGAATKTACTAATCTGCTTCATGTGTCTGATGAAAGATAGGGGGGAATCTGGCCAGTGGATGAAAGAGCCAGAAGAGTAAATATTTCTTACAGGAAAAGGCAACTGGTGAGGCTTAATAACTGGCCACTGTTTGCAGTCTGTGAGGGCAGAGTTTGTCTTGGATGGTGAGGGATTTTGTATTCAGGCAAAATGATTTTGTGAAAGAGAAGTCATTAAAAATTCAAATGATTGATTGGCATCCATTAGGTAGGTATACTGTATACCTTATCACTACGTGGCCTTGAATGGAAAAGTAAAAAGTGGGAATCAGATCTTAATTTTACTATTGGGTTTCTGAGAAGCTATGAAGTATTTTAATTTGTCTGGACCTTGATGCAAGTATGGTAGTATCTGACTTGGAAAGAGCTATCCAAGTTGCATCGCTTGGGGAGGAAATGGCAATAGTAAAACCTGAGCAAAGCTGCCATTGTTTAATTTCCTCAGAATCATGAGAAGGAAGAAAACTGAGTTTGAGATTCCTTAAGATCTTGCTGGTAACTTCTGGCACTTGTCATGATCACTGTGTGCTGCTTAGGAAGTAAGGATTTATAAGCAGGGTATATTTTCTTCCCACTCTTATAATACTAACCGGCTTCTCAGTCAGAACTCATCTCTGTCCCTAGAATAGTTGGTGTGTTGTTTTGCACTACTGTGATTATTTGTAAGAAACTGAGGAGTTTTATTAGTTTCCTGGCATGGAGATTGGAAATTCTTTTTCTGCTCTGATGTTGAAGAAAAATGAATGTAGTGTGTGAAAGCCTGTCTGAAAACTTAATGAGACTTTGTTCTGTTTTTGGTCAAACAGTTTTGAGGGTTGTCTTTACTCTCTTGGCAATGGCACAAGAAGAAATATAGTCCTGTACAGAGTCTTAACCCCTTCTGGGAGACTGAGGCACAGTGCTCCCTTGAGCAGCAGAAACTGCTATTGTCTAAGCAAGCAGTAGTTGGTGAGTTGCCTGAGAGTAAAGTCAATACATTCAGTCAGCCACCTTCTTGATAAGACTGTTGATGGTGGCCACCCAGGCAGGTTAGGCTCTGTGGGAAGTGTGCATGTGGTTCTCTAACAGGTTGTCTTAGTTGGTCAGTTTGCCTACAATTCAGTTCTTCAAAAAACTTTTTTTAGGAATAGTCTTGTTTCTGCTTCTTCCTCTGCCATGTGACAAAATGCCTGGCAGTATTTATTTAGACGCTCTCTGCTTGAGACAAAAGTCCTCAAAGTAAAAATCGATACTTTGATAAGCAAAAAATATAAAAAAAAATTAAAATTTGATAAGTAAAATATATTGTTAGTTGCTAATTTGAAGTGGGTAACTTCAAGAGTTTCCAGATATGAAAGGATTTTTAACAGATGCTGCTGTAGCTGCTGCCTTCCAGCAAGCTTCATGGAGCACATGGATTCAGTGGGCGTTGGTGTGGCAAAGAGGGTCTAATCTAGTATAGCCCATTGAAGAGGCTAGCCTTTATAATGGTTAGTGACTAGGGATAGAAGTACTTCTCAGAGGTTGTGTCATGTTTGGTTATTTTTACAGAGTGTATGGGTGTAGGAACACCTGGAAGATATAGACAATTACAGATGTTTTATATGGAGGACATACAGATTCCTGGTCTATTGGATCAGGAAAACAATGGTTTTGCACCAGGAGCTACATTCTGTTTGCTTCTGTTATGAAGCTTCTACCTCTATTAGGTTAATTAAGAGTAACTTTTGCGTTGGAGATCCGCAAGTATGAGGGGGCTTGGAGAAGCTGAAGAGGAATATGGAACTATGTAAGAAACCTTCCAGACCTCTGTCTCAAACCTGAGAACAGGGGAAGAAACAACAGAAGAAAAAATAAAAGGCATTTGGCTATTTCAATTGCATTCTGGTTTTTGTCTAAACACTACCATAACCTGTATGCAAGAGGTAACTTAAAGCACCAGAGCCGGGACTGATCTGCAAAGCCAAGAGACCTACACAAGGACCAAGCCTTGTCTGCTTGCCAGCTAGCTTGTCTTACACAGTGCTCACAATCTGTGCCCATCTCTCTGCTCTTTGTGTCGCAACTGAATCCCAGCATAAATAAGACTGTCATTGCTGTTATATAAGCATATATAATGCTTTGACCAGAAGACCATCTTGTTTCTATTTCCTTCCTCATGTAACATCCTACTTCAACGGAAAATGAAGACCTACAGAGAACAGCCTCATTTAGTTCTATAGCTCTGATTCATTTCCAGGGCAAGTCTCTCTGTGTTTTGACTAAGGCATGAGTATTCTGGGGAAGATAGAAGAAGGATGCTACAGTGAAATTAAAGATGATGCTTTTGCCTGTTTTCCATTTGCTTAGGGCATTTTCTGGCTCATGAAAACAGGTCTTTGGATTCTGTCTTCTGAAATTATTTTTGTAGAATTGGTAGACATAATTTCGGAAGTCTTAAAAGCAAATGCTGTCATTTAATGGCATGCTGATATTCACGTGGAGTCACTTCCTAAACTGCGGTATCTAACAAAAAGATTATGGCTGCTTCAGCTGATGAAGTGATTGATATGGTGACAGTCTTCTGTGATCAGGACAAGAGAGGATGGGTTGCTTTATTAGCAGGTGTCTGGTGGCAAGAATTGGGCATCTTGGCATCCCATTGTAAGGTATTAGAAGGGAGTCCTCAGATCCAATTAGAAGAGGATTGGTCTGATTTGATACAAGCAGCTGTGTTTTGTTTTAAAGCTGGCAGTAGCCTCTACTGCTTTGTCTTCCAAAAGTCATTATAGGTGTGCTTGGCTCAGCAGGCAGGGATGCCACATCTTCCCTTCTGCTCAGGTTCAAAGTCTTCCTCTGTGGGCCTGTGCTCATCCCTCAGCTCTCTGTTAATATGACAGTTGTTGCATGGGGGCTGTTTGTACTAACTGCAGGTTTAGTTCCTTCCACTTCATGCTTTCTTCCTTCATCCATACCCATGGTTCTTAGTCTAGGCAATTCTTAAATGATGCTACCACCTTTGCCTATAATTATGAATCCTAAAAGATCCTCCCACAACTCTTTCTGCCCCATCTGGGAATTCTTTAGGTTAAGAACTGAGTGGTGATGCAATTAAACTTGAATAATCAAACACCCAAGGAATGGTCTTCACAGCAGAATGTGATTTATCCTTTTCAGCTGATAGGAAAATTTAAGTGGCAAAACTATTTCCATTGTTAACCTGAGACATTTTTCCCAGTAAAATGGGGCACTTGCATGCAACTTGTTTGTCTAATTATTTCTTCTACCTAATTTCATGCACAAATTATTATGTGAGTGATAGGCTCAAGTAGTCTTTTTTTTTTTCCCCCCCTTTCTGGGATACAGTTTTGAAAACTCTGGGATGATGAAGTATCTAGTAGAAGACATGTATCTTGGTATATGAGCAGAAGACCATTACATCTGTTCCTGAGAGGATTATTATTGAAAAAGAGTGAAAATAGTGCACAGGAAGATCATATCATGCCTCAGGGTGAATTTGTCTATCAAAAACTTAAATCTATAGGATTATTTACTAATGTGAGCAAAATTCTGTAGAGAAATCAGCCCAAGTCCCATTTTACCCTTTCCCCATTTAAAAATATTAGAATGCACCTCCTCAAGAGTTAACCCTCTCTTGTAGTAAAACAATTACTTGCAGTTATGGATAATCACTTTAATCTGGAAAAGGTGATGAGCAAATACACCACATGTGAAAGATTAAATTGGTGTCATTCAAAGACATGGATGCACCTTTAATGGAAAGGTAAATGAGGGGAAAGAATGGTAAATTGGGGAAGGAGAGAGAGCCAATGGAAAGGGAAAGTCTTTGGCTTTCAGTAGGCGTAAATGGACTCGTGTAGTCTGGTTTATGTGGTCAAATATGTATGCCCATCTAACAGGGTTTGAGCTAGAGCTTGAAACTGAGGAACGAGGATATTGTGGCCCTTAAAAATAAGAAGGGACTAAGTGTTAAACTAATCTTTTATGTTGCCCTTAATCTTATTAAAGAGCATCTGTTGCCCTCTAGTGTTTCACTCTGCACATCTGCTGCAACTTGAGTGCAGTATGAGAGAGCCTCGTCAGAGACAGGGGAAGGGAAGTGCCTGGCCACAGATGTGGTGGTGGTGGGAACATTCAGTGGCATCAGGTGTACAAGGAACTGAGAAAATAACTTGTTTGCATTAATCTTCTTCATATATTATTGTGGATGCAACTGTGTAAACAGAAATTGGGAATAAAGCCATATAAATGGTGTGCTGTGCTTGCTGTAAGAAATTGCCCAAGCACTGTAGTTGACTTGTAAAGTTGTAGTCCATGCCCACAATTTAATACAGGTGAGTGAAAGCTCTTTTGTTGTCAGAAGGATTATACTACAGCTGAGTATGTGCTGCAATGCGTAGCAAAGCTATGTGGGAAAGTTTACTAAATACATGCCTGATTTAATTTGGCTTCTGGCTGATATCAGAAGCCAAGGTAAATCAGACAGCTGTTTTAATTTCAAATTTAACTGAAACTCTTACAGTGAAAGTGGGGGTGTTACCAATCCTGTCATTCTGCAGGACCAATTCAGTTCAAGACACATGAACTAAAGTGTTTTGGTACGCACTGCAGCAATTTCCTCTGCATTTTGCTTGTCTTCTGTGTTTTACATTCAAGAGGAAGACATAGTATGCAAACTTATGTATAAACCTTCTTGTATAGAAGAAATACTGAAATGTGAACTTTAAAGTGTTCCCCACACCCAGAGGGGATCTGAGAAGATCTGAAGTGGAAGAGTAGATGGGGCCCTAGTCACTGCTCAGAACTGAGAATCCCTGCATTTTTTTTAAAGGTATTAGTAAGAATCCCAGTGTAGTGTGTATCATGTGCTCTTTTCACTCTCTCAATTGAGAATTCCTTTAAGAAAATCCACACTAGTCTGTGTGTATGTGTGTATAATAGATGTTTCTGTTTTGTGAGCTGCCACTTAAGGTGCTCTATTGTACTCACCAAATGTCTCAATCGGGCAAAAAGGTCCGTCTTGTTTCTCTTTCACCCAATTTATGCAATGGTAGCCAGGATGATTACAAGGGTACCCATGTTGTGTACTGCTCACCAAGCTGTATCTATTTGCTGATAGCTATTTAAATTCAAAACATTTGGTTACCTGAATGCAAATCAAATTGTATATGCTATTTAGTCAGAAGATGATTTATTTTTTTGTCTTGTAATTGAGGGCTGTGGGTGGGGAACATTTAAGATATGTCCAAAGTAACAGTTTAATACAAGCTGGAGCTTTAAAAAGTGGCAAGTGCATCAAATTCAGATACTTACTGGGCTCTATTGATTAAAATTCACCTAGAGAAGGAAAAACAAAATTAGTCACTTCCATGTCACTTCTTTCACCTGCTTTTAAATTATTATATATATATTGCCCTACTGAACTATTATTTTCATCAAAGATTTGGGGGGGGTGAGTCTGTATTAAACTGCAGTGCTGATCCCTACCTGTCAGCTAGAGTTTTGATTTCTCTAAGTGAATGTTAAAATTGTTCCGAAGACTTTAAGATGACAAAAATTCTTGTGCCTTAGAAAAAATATGCTGTCAGAGATGTGATGGGAATCTGTGACAGTCAGTCTAGACAGTCTCTGAGCTGTTGCTATTTCRATGACCATGCTGATGAGGAAGCAGCAGTGCTCTTAGCAGTAGTATTCAGTAGTGACTTCAAGGACACTTAGCAATAGATCCTGGCAGGGGGTTAGGTCTCAGCTTAGTAGATTCTTTCCTAATATGCCGTGACCTTTTTGAAATAGAGGAGAGAATGGTAAGCGTGGAGATGGGCTGACTTTCCTGACCTTTAGGGTTAGTTTGTGTCTGAGACTGTTCAGTGGAGCTTCACCTGTGCTGCCATACTTTGTAAGTCTTTTTTTTTTTTTTTTTTTTTT
>NW_020451073.1:110432-155624 GCF_003343035.1 Apteryx rowi
TCAGGTTGCAAGGTCAGTTTATAATTTTGGGGCCGTGTGCACATAACCCTCTTGGTAAATGGGAAGCTAGAAGGGATAGACTCACAAATCCCAATGTGATCAGAGCTTCAAATTCAGAAGCTTGAACTGGCTTTTTAACAACAGTAATGCCTGTTCTCTCCTGAACACTGCAAGCTGTGTTGGAAGGTCTTTAATTTTTAGCTATTTGAATAATTTATCTTCATGAATCAGATGAGTAATTGAACCTGGATTGAGCCAAAGTGATCTGGTGGTCCTAGCCTACACATAAATTTGCTTCTGTTGTGGGCAATTGAGCTGCTGATATAGAAAGGTTTGGATAAAAGCTGGGGAAGATATTAGTGGCAGAAGCATGGGATTATGCTTTAATTGGGGTGTATTCTTGTGAGAAAACCACTAGAAAGAGGTGAATTTGTATCCTAGAGGCAYTCTTGATCACCCCTTGAGAGGCATGTAGACACTTCGTCCTTAATTATAACTGTAAAACAGTCCTGAAATTACTTCAGTTATTCACTGACTACAGGAGATTGAAATTCAGAGTAAGCACAAAATAGACGTCTTATGTAAATGTCAAGAACTAAATCCTCTAATTCTGATGATTTAGATTTTTGTTGTTTATGGCTTGTTCATTTTAAATGAGTTCAAGTAGACTAATATTGTACTTGTAGATCAAGGAAAAACTGTCTCTTTTGTGTCTATGAATAGTCTCAATTTAAGGCCCTGGAGAATGAATCCCAGAACTGAACTCTGTAAAGAACTAGAAGGTATCTACTTTCACTGTAGAATATACTGTATAGCTGCTGCCATAGCAAAGTCTATGGGAAAACTGATACAAATTTTTATGGTTCAGTTGGTGTTATCTGCTTACAAGCAATTGTACCTATGAGAAGAACACTATAAAGTGTTTGGTTTCATGAAGGACTTCTAAAAGATGCTGGATTTTATTTCCTCTGTATTAATGCATTTGTGCTGCTCTTATACTTGAGAGGCTACTGGATTTTTTTCTAAGGTGAACAGAGCTTGGCAGGAATGAACTCTGGCTCTTATAGCTTGCTAATACAGGCAGCAATGGCACTAATGCTAACTTTGTTGCAGGCAACAGAAGCTTGAGGATGTGGACAGGTTCCTAACTTATAGTGAACTTGGTGCTGCATGATTGTGGCAATTATTACCTATATTGACTAAAACCTGAACACCTGTTATGATCATATATTGGTTTCATGTTAGAGAAATAACCTTGGCACCATTTGTCAATGCGAGGGCTTGTCTTTGGCTTGACAGCCCAACAGATATCTCAAACTATCCTGTGATTTTTAGAGTTAACAAGGAACTTGTACATCTTGTATGCTCCAGTACGTGATCATAGGAAGTACTTACTTGAAAAATGAGGCCTCATAGCACTGAATTATCTGCACAGTTAGTTGTAGTGTAGCTATAAAATTTTCTACATTTCAAAAAACCTTTTTCTTGTGACTACTTCACCATTCACGTGAAGTAGTGCCTGTAAATTTCATAAAACACTTTTTAATTTTGCTTCAAATTTGTCTTTTTTAACCTAGCCACATGGAAGATGATGGAAACTTTTCCTACTTCACAGTAAGGCTTGCAACATTCACAGTGCTTATATGTCATTTTATAGTAATTTATGAATTTGATTCACCAAAGTTATTGATTCTAACAATCGTGAGTAAATGATTTGCTTGCTTTGGTACCTGAATGTGTCTTATGACTCAAAGCATAGGAATAAGAGGCTGTCATGGATTGATTGTCTCTTGGGGTAGCAGAACTGAATGATCCCCCTCTCTTAAGAGAAGTTTCAGAGTTAGAGCAAGCAGTTATCCCATAGAATAGTGGACTGAGAAGCAATTATGCTTGCTCTTTCCATCATAGCGTTTAGGGAAACTCAGTAAAGAGTTCTGGTGCTGTTGGCTTAAAAGTTCACAAGAGTAGTCAAATCAGACTTCTAATGGAAATAGCCTTAGTAACAGTCTGAATTGAATACTTCATTTTTAATATCTAGCTGGAATATGCCTTTACTTTGACCAAGCACCTACCTAGTATTTTGGATGCAAATAATTCAGAGGCAAAAAGGAAACCCAAAGAGTAGAAGCAAAAGAATTCAAATGGCAAAGGAGTGTTTACACATTGCAGCATTGCCGAAATACTCATTTCAAATAATAATTGCTAGTTGTCTACCTATCTGGTCACCAGTAAAACTCTCAACCAGTCCTTATGACAATGAAAGAGAAAGGATAGTGGCATATGCATGTAATAAACAAGCAGGGAATGGAGGCAATAGTGGATTATGCCTTCAGTTATTTCTTAGCTGCCAGTAGTGGTGAAAAGTATCTCTAAATGTTAGATTCATTATCTTCAAACCATTTGCTGTTATAGTTAGGACTTTAAGGTGAGCCTGCAGGCTTACTGGTTTCCAGTCATTACTGGCATAATGGACTTCATACTAGTGGAACAAACTGGAAGAGGTTGGCAACAGTCCTTTGCTTGGGCTACTTTTGTGAGATCCTGTATTACAAACCAATACAATAAAATGGCAGGTTTATTCCCTCAGCAGAGTAAATCACCAGCCATTTTGTTTCTTGTCGTCTTTGTTGAAGAGTCAAACTTAGGCTGAGTAGGTGTTACTGTAGCTTTGAAAGACTACAGCTTCTTCAGCTACATGTGTTAATAGTAAAAGCAATGTACCATAACTGAACTGTAAAGATGATGGCTACTGGTTGTCCCTTTCAAAATGTCATCATTTCCTAGTGTATTCACAGGCTTGAGGAAGGCAACTGCATGATCTTTACCCTCATAAAGAATATATTTTGCAGATAAATCTACAAGAAGAGAGTATCTTCAAGATGGGAGATTCTGTCACATTGATCTCAATGCTCTTTTTAACTTCGAATTATTCTTACAACTCTTCTGCAAAAGCTTTAGCTTATCTTAGAAAATATGGCTGTTCTGTGGTTGTAGATGAATTTTTGTCACCGATGGTTGCTTGTTCTGCATAAACAATGGGTAAATGCTATCATACATGATTCCTTAGAAATGTCTGTTCATGCCTAATTCTGTATTGTTACAGCCTTCACGTGCAGTTAAGTTAAATGAGCTGTTAGATGTGACTTGCAGCTTGAGTTTCAAGGCAGACCACCTTTTCTCTGTCTTAATATGGTAGTATTTTTTAACAGATGCTTTGTGTGTTATCCTGAGACAGATTAGGACATCAACTAATTCACTAAAGCAAAAAAATAAAAGGTATAAAATGAACTTAGACCTTACGGGGACTGAGTTTTCTTCTAGATGAAGAAAGGCTAAAAGCAAAAGCCAACCCAAACTTTTTCCAAGACCTAAACTTCTTGATTTTTTTTTTTTTTTTTTTTTGTCTTGCCCTGCCATCTGTAGATCTGGTGAGTCAACCAGCATCAAGACTGTTTCAAATACAACAAAACTTCTGGCCAAGAAAATCTTAGCAGATTCTTGATTAACACATAGAAATACTGAATAAAATAGCTGGGCTATGCTATATAAACTTGCAGTAACTGGTTCACTATAGTTCAGAAGGACTGCTTTCATTGATAAGGATTATTCATGAGCAAGCGTTAAAAGACTATATAAGCTTTTGCTTGTCTGAGTAAACGTAAGTTTCAGTTCTAAACTCAATGTTTCTGCAATTTTCTTCTTGAAGACAGATAAGGGTACCAAAATTCTTTTCGCTTATAGTCAACATAAAAGGTTGCTCTTCTATTGCAAGAGCAAGGACTGTAAACTTTACATGTGTGGACACTGCCATATAGTATGCATGTTAATGAAAAATATCTGACATTCACTTGTTAGATCAAGATGTGTTTTTTGGAAGAGGTATTTTCAAAGCCATCCATCTTTGCAGGAGGAACATTATGAGACAAGGGACTGTTAACTGCATGCCACCCTTCCCCTTTTAGGTGGTATTGAATTCTTGACTGGAAACATTAACTCAGAAAAGTGTTGTATAGAGGGGAAATAGGCATTTTTTTGTAAGCAGTGCCATTCTTTCTTGCATCCTGGGATGTTGTTTTGGCAGTGTGGAGGCTTATATAGCTATGGCATCTTGTGTGGACTGCATGTGAATTATTGTTCCACACACGTTGTAAAGTTATTTTAGATTTTTTTGCAGCCATCCTAGCTATTTGCCAGTTCATTGAGGACCTATAGCTGTCCATGCAATCAGTTTATTGTTCTGTAAGCGCATACAGAAGCAGCTTTGCTTGGCTGGGAAGATAATGTTTACGAACAGTAATAGTTTATATTCAGGCATTCATATGTTAAAAACCAAGGTTTAGTTTCAAAAAAAAATTTTTATAGACTAAGACTGTCCAGATAAAAACTCTATAAACCAAAATTTTTGTTATATTGGCAATTTTGTTGTTGGAGACTTTTCTTTCATAAATGGTTGGGCTGCAGAGTCCTGGGAGAACGATGTGAGTAGATATGTAGAATTTTTAAGAATAATTGTTTTGTGTGTGTTTAAACAAAAAGTTTAGTCTCTGGAAATTCTGTGGTTGCTGTTCCTTCTGTAGTGGCGTAGTGGCTCAATATATAACAAAAGTTTGTTGGTTTAAACACTAAAAATGAAAAGTTCATGTGCCATCTGACATACTGAGTTACCTGAACTTATTGTATAAATTTATAATTTTTATAATTTATTATGCATTTTTGCCTGTAGTTGCATTGGAGCCCATTCTAAAATCAATAGTGGTTTCTTTAGTGATGTAGTATCAGTAACTTCAAAACTAAAGCAGTATATCTCGAGTTGCTCAGTAATGCATTGTGTTGAAATACTGAGGCTTTTATTTTAGATAATACATTTATTCCAGCCGTGGTATAATGAGAACTCAAAATTTGTGCAGTTATGTGAATAAGTCATAGCTGATGCCAAATAAATACAACTGAAGTAAATCCTTTGTTCTAATCTCATGGTTTTAGTTTCTGCTTTGAAATACATGAATAAAACTGTTTTAGGTTATGATACTTTGTTTAAACATGAAACGATGCTTTTGTTTTGGGCATTTTAACAAGTGTGAAGAGAATAAAAGCAGTGTGTGTAAAATAGGCAATGGTGAATTCTACAAGGCAGTATAGCTATAGTGTCCTTCCTACAGAAGACCATAATTTTTTGTTTTGTACAGCTCTGGAAATTTGTCCATTGCTTTGTTTTTTGGTGGTGGTGGTGATCTGAAATGCACTTCAGTAGGTTCGTTCAACAGTACTGAGCTATCACAAGTGTTAGCGATGTTTATAGAAGTGTGTTTTTTCTCAAAAAACAACTGTGCAAATAGCTGTGTGAAAGTACTTGAGAGGGAGTGGGAACAAAAGACAGGACAGAAGAGTCACAGGTAAGAGAGAAATATAGTATTTGTACGTAAGTGAGGCAGAATGMCTGGCTCTTGTCAAGATTTTTCTTGCGATTCACACGAGCTGTTACAAAGTGGATAAACTAAAATGCCCTATTTCTTTTCCAGTCTTTTCACAACAGCTTGAGGCATGGTTTCAGTGGAGTAATTTTACAATTTCTCTGGAACACATTGTAGTCTGGATATAAATTCAGTGCTGCTTGAGTTACCTTATAGGGAAAATACTGTCTAGTAGGACAGGTTTTGAACTGATGAATGACATCACTCTGACCAATTAGCCTAGCTAGACAGCTGTGGTGATGTCATGCAGCCGACTGCTTCTAAATTTATGGCCATGCTATTAATGATAGTGTAATGATAACAGAGACCAGAGGAGGTGGCTACAGCTTTGTCAGATAAAAGTATGGGAAAAGACATTAATGTATAGATGTTTATTATAAGATTAGCATCTTGTGCTTTCCAAGAAACACTGCATGTATTTCCCTCCCTTCTATCTGACATTGTCTCTGGTGAGATGTTAAGTAGCTCAAGTGACTTGTGGCTATTTTGATAGTAAGAATCATGAACATATGCCGTATCTGAACTTCTTAAAAGCATTGAAGTACATAAGGTCTAGTTCCTGGGAACTGGCTGAGTAGCTGACACGGGACAAATAATGTAATGAAAGGGTTTAACTGCAGTGCTCGTTATATTGCCTGATTTAAGAGACTGGGCATCTCATGCTAGGGAAAATGAGAAGCAAGGCTGGACTGTTGTGCATACAGTCAGAGCAGTTGTTGAACAGAGGCAGAAGTGGCATGAATGAGGCCCACAAGGGCTGTAGTTCAGGTGAACACATACTTCACCAGAGCAAGTTCTGTTTTCAACAGGTTATGAATTCAGGAAGGGCCATGCTCTAGGTTATTACTTGGATTGTAATCTATTGCAGAATGTGTTTTTTCATGTACTAGGTATCACCTAAATGTTAATAAAACTGCTTCCCTGCATTCCTTATACTCAGTGTTTCCTACAGTGGCATAGCCCAGGGGTCTGAATGCTGCATCTTGGCTTTTCAGTGAACATATTGATGGGGGAATCCTGTGAGAGCAAGGGAGAACTTATTTGTTCAGCTCTTATGGGAGAAGGATGTATCCAGTGGGTCATTTTACAGCTGGTCTTCTGAATGTATGGATTTCTTTTTCTTTTTGTTTTTTAAGGGCTAATTAGTCAACTTTTGGACTGGTGCTTTTGCACAGTGCTCCAGCTGTTCTGGAGACAGATTTAGAGAAATGACTGAATGAAGTAATAACAATGCTATTAGTAATTTTTTCCCCAAACTAGGTCTTCTTGATGTGCTAAATAAACTCCTTACCCTGCCTTTCCTCTCCAAAAGAAATAAACAAACCCTCAATAACCTTAATGTCCGAAACATGTTTTGAGAGGTCAGAGAAAACTGACAACGGAGAAAAACACCCTCTTTGCTATGTGAGGAGAGAAGAGAACATCACTTGCACTTAGCTCTGAGTGGGACTGTCCTGTGTGTATTGTGTATGTTGCATGAATAATGATCACACATGTCTCAAGTACAGGAACTGCAGGACGAGTTCTTGGGAAGCAGCTTGCCTATAGTCTGTCTTTACAGGGGAAATTCTGACAATTTTGGCAGCAGGGAGGGTGTAACTGACTTATATGGGAAAACCTAAAGAAACAAAACAGGTTGTAATTTTTCTTTCTGTATATCTTATCAGCCAGAATATAATGTAGGTTTCCTTAAGAAATTAAAGCTGAAATTAAATCATAAATCCAATGATATTATGGTGCTGTGTGCCACATCTTGATCTACCTTGCAATCATTTTAAGAGTTTCAGGAGCGTTCTCTGGTGATCACATCAGTTGGCAGAGCTTTTTGACTTGACATGGCTCTTACTTTCTGTAGGCTTCTGAGTGCTGGAAGCCCTGAGCCTGGATATTTGCACCAGGAGGTGCTGGCTCTTTTGGATCCCACAAGAGAGGCCCAAAGTCTCTAAGATAATTATTTTATTAATGTCCCCAAAAGGTGATAGCAAACTATAAAATCTTACATCCTTTATGATGCTGGGAACCCCAAGCTGATACAGTGTTGGATGGACCTGTAGTCAGGCCACAGCACGCTGAGCAGATCCTGTCCCTGGTGAGGTTTGTCAGTATTGTGGTCTTTAGAGTTTTTCTAGGATTTTCTCCTAAGTACTATGGCATAGAAGGAAAATGTGTTGCTTTACTTTAAGATAAAGAAAAGGATGTATYAATGGCATCATTGGTCATTGCTGATGCCAAGTGGATGCCTCCTACAGGCTCCTTCTGTTAAAATTAACAGGCTAAGTTCATCCTTGTGTGTCAAGAGATGTGTGCAGCACAGCATAGTGTGGTACTGCACATATCACTTGGCCTTCAAGACACTACAGCACATGCCTGTGCCTACTCAGGTCAACTGTTATGTAGATCACCAGCTCCTTGACGTACAACAGTCTTCTGGTTAGGACCACTACATCTGGGTGGTGATGTCAGATGGGTAGAGCAGCCCCAGAGAACTCCTACTGAGCAGAGCTATCACCATTTAGAGGAGAAAACCTTTGCTCAGCATCTGGAAGGAGGAGCTGACTTTTAGGGGCCATTTTGTTTGGTTTGCTTGAGAACCTGTGCTGTGCTGAATTACAGTTGTATTGGGAATGGGAGATACAGGCTGCAACTTCTGATCATGACTAATATAAGGTAAAACTGTAGCTGGTGATGATGGGGAGGAAATACAGAATGGAAATGACCAACCAGCCAGACTCTTCTCTGTGCCAACAGATTGTTTAGCATCTCATGTGCCACTAACCCCATTTTTAAGAGCTGAGACCCTGCTAGATGTTGTGTAAAGAGGTATTCTGGGAAGGGAGCAGTTGGCTGGCTGACTGACTGTGCACCCATCTTGACTAGTAGAAGCTTTTACAAGGGCTAAAAAAAAGCAACCAAAATAGAAACACTAGAAATGTGAATTTGGGAATGTGTGGCAGTGCTGCTGGGAAACCTGGCTGATTTGAGGAAGCAGCCTGCTGCAGATGTGGACTCCTGCATGTATTTCATAGTCTGGCTTCATGATGTGAGGCTACAGTTAAGATACAGAGCTAGGCTAGAAAGAGGCTGAAGCTAACTTTAAGAGTGATTGACCGGCAGGGTTTAACGTGCTTGCAGTAGTAGTAGTCACTGCAGAGAGAGATGCTGTGACCAGACTGTTTTGCAGCAGAGAAGGGTCTGCTGTGACACTGAGCAATGTTCTACTCGGTCCTTGGCATTCCGGAACTGAAGTGAAACTACTACTTTTCGTAATGAACATGACAATAGATGGCTAGGCAAAAAAACAAAACAAATGAAATTTACTGTCATTGGGTACAGAAGCATTGCTGGAAAAGCATTGGTAACTGGTGGATCACAAACTCTTCCAGCCTGGAGAAACTCTATGAATTGGAATGTTCTAAGAGCAACCTTTGTGGTTCCAGACTGGGGCAGGAAGAGGGCAATTGCTTATGAGGAACTGTAAGTTATCTCTGGTTTATGGTTAAAATATGTATAAGCTCTTACCAGATGATGGAGCACTTCTGTGCCTTGCAGTGTGTTTTTTAGTTGGTTGTCATTTCAGAATGTGTTTTTGCTGAATTTTTCAGTGCACTTAAATAGTACTTTTATTGTCTCAAATTTGACTCAGGATTAGAAATCAATGTCTATCAGTGTATTCAGAACAAATTATGTAATGGTAGTTCTGACCCTGGAAAGAAGATGTCTTAAACCTTGGGTAGCCAATAAGATCTAACTCCAGTCATGTGATATGTCAGAGTTAAAAACTCTTTCCATTCTGTAGTGCATTTGATTTTTTTTTTTTTTTTTTTGTTAATCTGAGGAATTGAGAAGTTTGGCAATAATATTGGTGGGTCACTTAGGTAACAGTTCTTGCTATCTAGTTACTGTTTGACTTAAGTAGATTCTCCCCTGCCACACACGCACCTGTGAGTGGACAAAGGGTTTAACTTTGGTGTGCAGCCAAGAGAAGACTGATTGCATGTTTTTGCATCTGAATGCATAGTTCAAAGGAAAGGTGTCTTAATACTGTATTGACATTGTGATACTAATTGCAAAAAAACCTCAGCAGTGTATTATACTAAAATGAATTACATATATTCACTAACCAGAGATGACCAGGACTGATCTTGTTGCCTGAACTCTATATGATTTCTAGGAATTTATTTTCTGTGGGAACCTTCTACTGCTTCTATTACTTGGTTAGCATATCAAGTATTTCTATCCCCTTGACTATTCACTGTGGTTGCATGTGGGGAGAAAAATGGTTGTAAATTCACGCAATTCCATGTTCTAGAAAATAATCCAGAATCAAAAGAAAGGTATGGTATGCTTTCACATGCAGCCATCATCAGTTTTCTGTGCTTGGAATACTTCCCACTGATGTGGTTAGTGGTCTGTTCTTTTGGCTTTTCTCTTCAAAGTCACTGCCATAGCACTCTGCCTGTGTCTTTATCCATATGACAGAAAATATTTGAAGCAAAATCTAATACGTTTTAATGATTTTACCACACAGCCCTGCCAGAAGCTCATTAATCAATTTTCAAAGCTTTTCTTGAAATTACCAGAAGGTAATGCTTGCTTAATGTTCTCTGGATCATTTTTGTGGCCTTGATTTAACTCCTTTCCATATTTTTTAACATGGGAAGGAAAAAGAAGAGTCCAGTGGCATTTATATAAGCATGTCTACCGAAGCAGTACAAAAGTCATCGTCTTGTTTTGCTCCAGTTTATGGCCCACAGGAGAGTTTAGAGAACAGAATTCTGACCCAGTCTCCTATCCTATTATTACTTTGTAACTTTTTACTAGTCATTTGGCTTTTTTTCCTCAATTTCCCTTTAATGTGTTTGTCATAATTCTCCTCTCCTTTTCCAAAGTGACTTGCAGTAGTACAGAAAGGAGTTGACTAGCTGGAAGTTGACTTTCACAGATTCTGGGTTCCTAAACAAGCAAGATTGCTTGCTTTTTTTTTTCTTTTTTTTTTTTCTGAATATATAAACTCTGTATCTCTCTAGAGGAAGAGGGTTAGAAGATACAACTGGGTTAAGTATTTTAAGAAACAGAACAAATTTGCAATGCATAAAGTACAAGCAAAAATTAAGGTTTGAAATTTTGTTTGCAGGAATGTGTGCTTTGAATTCAAGGTTTCCTTAGGTCCTACTATAATATTCTAGATGCCTCAGTTTGTTCTGGGCACTTGCTTGGGACGTATGAGAACCAAGTTTATAGTGACCCTAGTCTGCCTTGGACAGAGCAGGCTTTGGCCTTCACTCTGTAAGCTATAGGAGAACCATATGACTGTAGTGATATGAGATGTAGTAAGTCTGTGATTGACTATAACACTTTAACATTGTTCCTAATGAAAGTGACTAGTTAGACAACTATATTTTTAGCTGGGATTATTGATATGGATATCATTTATTAAAACTGGCAAAAATGAGATTGTGAAATACATTTCTTGTTGTGGTAGCAACCTCAAACAAATAACACCAGTGTGACAGCATTATCCCTTTACTAAGGTTTGCTAGAAGAGGGAGAGTAGAAATTAAATAATTGTATGATTCTACAAAATGAAGGACAAAAGTTCATAGTCTTGGCCTGTATGGCCTCTCCATGTCTGAAATTTTCCATATGTATAGATATTTCATCTGCCAGGCGTAAAGTAGATCTTTGGAAAAGAGAAATGCACAAGCTATTCCTCCATATGATTAGTTGTTTAAGCTGATTGTGGCTAGCTGATCATCTGAATGGTTAGTCTTAAGGAAGCAGAGTTAAAAAGCTGATTGCAGCTGAATTGATGTCCTCCTTGTTTATATGATATGTTGCTGAATGCTGGACATCAATATTCCCTGTAATTTTTAGAATTTAAAGATGTGATGAAAACTTCTTTTGTAAATTCCTAACTGTGTATGTTTGCAGTAATGAAAGGGATTTGTGCCTGAAAACACTAGAGCCTATTCTTGTTCCAATATACTCTGAAGATAATTTTGTCTTCCTCACACAAAAAGTTAAGATGTGTGTGAATATGAAACTCTTCTGAGAGAGAATGCTTATTCTAGAGGCAGCATTGTGACAAACAGGAGATAAAAGTTTGAATCCCAGTTTTAGTTGTCAGCTCTTTAGTGAAAAGAACAGTTCCTGGAGGAGGCTTGTACTTGCATTCTGATTATATTTAGCCTTCATTTGTCTGCCTAGACCATGTGAAAATATTTTAAAAACAAAGCTACTATAAATTATTGTCTTAGACATTAATGTCCTTCATAGCTTCATAGAATAACAGAATAACTGAGGTTACCTTCTAGATTGCTTGTGTCCTACTGTGTTGTCCCTCCAGCAGATATTGGGGTGGCTAAAGTCCCCCACAAGGACTAGGACCTGCAAACGTGAGGCTTCTTCCAGTTGTCTGAAGAAGACCTCATTTACTACTACTTGATCAGATGGTCTGTAGCAGATGCCCACCACAATGTCACCCATACTGGTCTGCCCTCTAATCCTAACACATACAATCTCAACTGGTTCATTGACCATCTCAAGGCAGAACTCCATGCATTCCTGCTGCTCTCTTGCATAAATGGCAGCTGCTACTTCCTGGCCTGTCCTTCCTAAAGAACCTGTATCCATTCATTGCAGCACTCCAGTTACGTGAGCTATTCCACCCCATCTCTGTGATCCCAATGAGATCACAACTCCTCTACTGAACAAAGACCTCTAATTCCTCTTGTCTCTTTTCCATGCTGYGTGCATTAGTACACAAGCGTGCCAGAGAGGTGCCCAGCTGTGCTGATTTCCCAGACAGGGTATGAGGGCTTTCCCCATAATTCTGTCTGGTAGGCTCTTTCTTTTTTATGTGGATGTGCTTCAGGTGGGTCCTCTTCAGCCCTGTTTTGTTGATTACAAGGTGTTGACATCTCCCTGATCACTTTGCTTGCCAACCTGGTCCACTGCTTTCTCATCTGTTGGTCATCCTTTCCCTCTCCTGTCATTCCTAGTTTAAAGTGCACATCACCAGGTTGTTCAGCCTATTGGAAAATATTTTTGCCCCACTTATGTGGATCCTATCTCTTCCAAGCAAGCCTTGATCTTCAAAAAGGGTCCTATCGTCATAAAAAACAAAACCATGTTGCTCAACCAATTGTTGATCTGCAGGATCCATCCACTCTTCCTTGGGCCCTTCCCCTTCACTGGCAGGATTGAGGAGAACACCACCCAGGCCTCCATGCCCTTGACCATTGCCCCCAGAGCTATGTAGTAATGCTTGATACTTTCCAGGTCACCCTGGCAGTATCCTTGGTGCCCATGTGGAAGAGCAGCAGGGGGTAATAATCTGAGGGCCGGACAAACATTGGCAGTCTGTCTGCAGTGTCCCAGATCTGAGTACCCCTGCTCATCAAACCTCCCTAGACAACAGGTCAGGTCAGCAAATAGGAGCCTCCATGCCCTGCAGCATGGAGTTTCCCACTCTCTGCTTCTACTGCTTCTTCCTGATGCTTCTGTGCAGCTTGGGTTTAGCTGGCTTGGGTGCTTCTTTGGACAGAGCTTCCAGCCCCCTGTGAGCTATGAGGGCACACTAATTGCAAATCTTAAGGTGGAGCAGGAGCCTCCCTTCTACTGCCAGAAGTCACAAGCTTCCAGCCTTTGCCATCCTGGGAATCTCCACTTCCCACCCTGACAGACACAGACTCTGCCTGCCCCTCCTTCAGGACAGTTGGGAATTTGGGCTTTTGAGGCTGCAGGGTCTCAGAAAAGATCCAGTCTTTTTATTGTCCTCTCTCATGCTGCACACTCTGCCGATCTCCTCCCACAGCTCCTTAACTCGGCAACACAGCTCTTCAACAATCATGTATCTCATGCAGGCTAGAAAACGGTCTCCTGCTGCCCCAGCCTGAACAAGAGGCCCCTGGCACTTCCTGCAGCCCCAAACCTGCAGGGCTGCATCCTTTCTCAGGAGCTCATTCTGGGTCAAGGCCTCTGATGTTCCAGGGTCAGTAGCTCCAATGGCAGCTGGGGACTGTGCCCTATGGCGTATCACCCCTGTGGTTGAGGATGTGCATCCTGTACTAAGCAGAGCTGCTGGCCCCCTTCTGTGTGCCTTTCTGTACGAACAGCTAGTGGTAGCTCTCCATGGGCATTCTTTATTAAGAAAAACAAAATTCCTTCATTGAGTCAAAATATGCTGTATCATAATGAACATAATTCCATTCAAAATCTAGGAGACAGCCATAGGCAATACAGGAAGTGTATGTTTGCTTATGTTTATGGATAGTCAGAAAACTAAGGTTATTCAGCAGAAACCTGCTTTTCAGGTACATATTAGTACTGTATGCTTGGACAAAGACTGCTGCTGCAAAAAAAATCACTTCAGAGTGGCAGAATCTGCTGATGCATCCAGCAGACAAAGAATTAAATAAGAAATTCCAAGAGGAGACTGGCAATTTTTGTGGGCTTGGACTTCAGTGAACCTGAAAACCAATGGGGAGCAATTAACAGGCAAACTGCCAGCTAGAGCACAGATCATCCTGGGGGTAATATGAATGTTCAGCTGGATAATGCTGCAGTGGGTCAGCTAACAAATGGCAGCCCTTGAGTTCAGCCACTTCAACGTGGATTTGGAAACACTTGTAAAAATCAAATACAAAATGCACGCATTTATCAGGTTAGAAGTTTGCCTGCAACGGGAATAACTCTAGAGATGGCAACAATTTACATACCAAATGCTTGAAGAAAATTCTATTCAGTTTTAGTATGCTCTATGCCAAGTTAGCAATTGCACTACATACCACTTGTGCTCTAATGCACTGTTTGAAGCCAGGAACTTCAGCTTTTTATATTAAGGGCAATTGTTTGTTCGTTGGCTGACAATGTAAGTGTTGTACAGGTTTGCTGCTTGCTAAACTCCCTGTAAAAAGGAAGCCTAAATGACAGTCAACGTATGCAGTTTGTCTGACAGTTCAAAGTTGTAAGTCCTGGCTGATAGGGAAGGTAAATCTAAGCAGAAAAACTTGGGATTTTAGTATATTACATAATGAGTCTTCTGATTTTAGATCTATCTCATCTCTTAAGACCATGGCATGTAGCACAATAAGTAACTCTATAGATCTATTGTAACTTTCTGGTTTCGTAGAGCATGTTTTGAGTGTGCGGAGTACAGAGGCTAACAGGTATTTCTATCTGTAGAATAGGAAACAACTTCTCTTCATCAATATTGGGTATTGAAAGAGTATGTACTGATTATTGTGAAATTAGAAGAACTGTTGGATCTTCAATAGGAAAATAAGCATGATGTCCTAGACCTGAGAGGTAGTTAGGAAGACAGGATAATTCAGGATGAAAGGGACCTCAGGAGCTCCTCTAGTCCAACCTCTTGCTCCATGGGAAATGAAGCAGGAAATCAAAGTTGCAGATAGAATGGTGTAAGAGTTCAAAAACAGTTACAAGAAATTTGGGCCTTACAGTAAATACAGATGAATTATGAACTGTACACCTGCTTTATTTGTGAAAGCAAATATTTAATGTGTTCTATCCAACACAACTTGATTACGAAGGAGATTATCATAATGGCAATGGAAAAAGACCTTTCTAACACAGAAACTTCCACCAGAACTTAAGCCATAGGTTGCTTTTTCTCCTTTTTGTTGGCAACTGAAGTGTGTGTGTGCGTGCTTTAACTGGAAAACACTCTGGGTTTTAGTTGCTGAAACTAATTTCTTCTACTCTTTGCACAAAAATCTTTTAAATATGGAATTAAGGAAGGACTGAGAAACTTTTTTTAATGAAACTTCTTTGCTGAAAAAATCAGGCAAGAAATGAGGAAAACCTTCTTTCCTGACCTACCTTAAACTGCAAGTGTCTGAAAAACTGTGCATGTTAAGGGAAGGAAAAAGGGAACTCTGAAAAAAATGACATTCTCATTAATAAATGCCTCTGTGTCCTGCTTGAACACTTGAAACTTCTTCCGGAATTATTTCCCTGTGAATCACAGCTGCTTTATTTTCCTTAAGATCCTGTTTTTGTGATCTTTTTCAAGTTAGTGTCCTGTAAGTAGACCATCTAGACAAAATTCTGCACCCAGAATGCAGTTAGTTTGCAGACCTGTGTGTTTTGTTCTGGTACTTGTGGCAAAATGACAGCATATGTAACCTGACCAGTAGGTGAAACAAACTATGCCAAATTTTTATTTTAGGAAAGCTTATTTTTAAGCTGTTTTAACACATAATTAAGCCATCTCAGCAAACCATGCACTTTCCTAATGCAATTGTGAGAAAGCTATTTAGTTAAATTGCTAGTGATTGTCTAGACATCCTAGTGGAATCTCCTGAGTTGGAATTTAAGTGGAGGGAATTTCTATGGTTCTAGACAAAAGTATTTGGCTCTGCTGTCTTGTTAAAGGTGTGATTTGGAGAAGAACTTACGGTTCCTGTAGGGATAGTAGAAGAAACCTGCTTTTGAAATTAGATACTGAATAAAGGAGAGGAATTGGAGTTAGAGAGAGTACAACTGTTGTCACCACTTCCAAGGATGATCATATTCCTGAAAGGAAGCTAGGGCTATACTAATATGGCTTGGCAATAAATGAGAACTTTAGAGAAATGTTTATGATTTCCTGTTGCTGTCCATAATTACCATGCTCATTTTTCCTCAGCAGCATGCACAGTTGTTTAAATGTTAACCATTTAATATTTTTAGGGCAACTGTTACCATAATGTTTGATAGAAACCATCTTTTCAAATCTTATGCTGCTGTTCAAAATGAATTATCCCCTGYGAGCTGTAATTCTCCATCTGCTTGCATCTGTGGGACCCCTTAGCAATTAAGTTACTACTCACTTTATTTGCTCATTTATTTCTCCACTGTTGACATGGTGTGCAGATTTAAAAGTTAGATCCCTGGAAGCAGGAGTATTACAGGAGTCCTTGCTCTTGTGGTGCAGTATCAAGCACAAAGGATCCTGATACCTTTTGAATGCTCAAAATTCTACCTATAAAGTTAATTACTGAGATTTTTTTGGGGGTGGAGGGTCCCTTGACTAAGTGGGAAGTTAACAATGTTGAATGTTTTCTTGAGTCATCTCTTAAACATGGAAATATTGGCTGCTGCTTTTTTGAGACCAGGAGAGAAATTAAATACTATGTTAAGTATTAGCAGATGTTACAGGGGTAGACAAAATAGGTAAGCAATCTCTTATGTGGGCAAATGGTGGGATTTAAAATTCTAAATAAAGCTTTGTGTGCAGGCCATCATCTTGGCAAAATGGCAGGTTTTGCTGATGTTCTCTGTCCTTCTGAAACACTGTGAACCAGAAGTAGACTGCTTCATAGGAGGGGGAAAAATCCTGATCATCCTTTTTGAAAAGGATGAAAACAACACTGGATATATGACTTTTTTTTTTTTTGAAAACTACATATCTGTGTTATCTAAGCATGCAACTAGTTCCTCTCATGTCAGTGGGGTTTCCTGTATTAGTGTGATGCTGAGTCAAGGTCTACTGCTTTGTATGTTGATAAATCAATTCAGTAGTTGAAGTCAGATTAATCATAATCCAGTAGTTCTCTTACAAAACTGTCTAACTGTTGTAAGGATTACATCTCTTAGCTCAGTGACCCATCTTTCAGAGGAAAAGATATATCCAGTTACCAGAATAGACTAAATCACAAAGCGACCTCACTTCCAAAATATTAATGTTTTTTTTAATAACCTTACACTGCTGCTGACAGCAGTTGCAGGTTTCAAAACATAAAATGGAATCAGATCTAGGTGTGCAGTCAGGATACGGAGTTGGAAGATTCAGTTTTGGCATTTAGTACAGCATAGATGAGGTCTTAAATCTAACTTTTATTGCTGTGCATGTTCCAAGTTTTCTGTATTAAATTTTTTTGTCTTGTGAAGAAGACAAATTCCTCCTGTGCATCAGGAGCAAAAAGGTGCTTTGTAACACAGAAAAATCATGATCTCAGACGCTGTGTACTTATAAAGATGTGATTATCTTTGTAGTGGTGGAGCAGGACTTATTGATGCAGGTATGTGAGCACCTATACTATGGCAACTCCAGAGGGTATAAATTCACTTTCTCAGCCCCTCTAAGATTCCCAGCCAGATAGTGGTATCTCTTCCTGGTGAGTGTATTGGGAAAAAACAAGTATGTGTAGCCTCCTGTTGGCCAGTGCACTTGGGGAAACCGTGGAAGATTGAGACTGACTCAAACAGAAGAGTTAAAGTAAATCAAGCAGTTAATCTACAGTATTGTACATATCAGTAGTACCAGGGCGATAACTTACTACAGTACCCTATGGTATTCAAATGCTAGGCCATCCCCACCCAGAAGTAGTGCAGTGGGCAGCAGCTTGATTTTGTAAATCAGGTTTCTATCAATGCTCTTGCACTAAAATCTCCATGTTCTTTTGACATCTCTTCTCAGCTCTTATGACATCTGCCCTACTATCCCTTCTAAACTACTTAAGTCTCTGTAGGCACACCTGTGCTGGAGATGATCTCAAACTCAGCCCAGGGCCGTTGTTTTTAAAAGCTCCAAATGTCTAAAATTTCTTTTTTCAAGAGGAACAGGAACAGACCTACATCAGCTCACCAGCCTTCTGTGCCGCTAGAAAGGGTACTTCAGGTTTTGTGGGATTTCATTTAGGCAGTTTGTTTCCCTCAGGAGCACTTTATTGATTCATGTAATCCCCTCCAGGTATTCTTTCCCCTCAGCAGTAGTTTGTGGGGTTRGTTGTTTAATTTATTTGGTCTGGGTTTTGTTTTGGATGAATCTGGGCTGCTGCTTGGTGGGTTTAAGTTCAAGTTCAAAAACCACAGACAGGTCAGTCCTTAACTGCCAGCAACTGGAGGGCAGTGGGGCTCCTGGTGTGGCTGTGGTAGGAGTGCAGCTAGGGCAGGCTATGGCAGGGCTGATGAGGGGGCCCAGGAACTCTTCCCCAGGCAGCACGGAGCTGTGTGACAGAAGCAGTGAGGCATCAGAGGGCTGGACCTCCAGCAGCAGCTGGAGGAGATATCCCAGTACAGCAGAGGCCTTCTGCCAGATGGAGCTTGAGAGGGAGGATGCCAGTCCCTAGGTCTGGGGCTGCAGGGAGTTGCTGGGGCCATGGCTGCAGGTGACAGTGCCCTCCCTTGTGGGAGAACACGCTATGTTTGAAGCACTGGGTCGCCAGCTGGTGGAACTGCAGGAGGAAGTGAGCAGAGTGCCTACCCTCAGGGAGGACAAGCAGTGTCTTCATAGGGACTTTGCAGAAATGCAAGCCCAGGCCACACAATACAAGGAAGGAGGGACAGGTAGAGACTGCACTTGAATGAGTGGTGGATGGAGACTCCCAAGGTGGGGTTGCTGCGAGCTTTTGACGTCTGGCAGCACGAGAAAGGCTTCTTCTCCCTGATCTGAATTCACAAAATTGGTACTGTTCCCTAATAACAGACACAGGAGAACAAACTCCTTAAGGGAGGTGTCAGAGCCAGCTGGGCCTGAACACAACATTAATACCAAGAAGAAGGAATGGGCACTAGTGGCTAGAAATTCATTTTAGCAGGAAATAGAAACACTCATCTGTCAATCAGACATGTCATAGGACATCTCTTGCTTGCCAACAGGGTGTTTTGGAGACTGCTGAGGCTCCTCTGGCCTTTGAATTGTTACCCCTCATTGACAATCCCCAGGGCACCAATGACACTACAGTGAGACCTGGAACAAGTCAAGAGGGACTGCAGAGCTCTGGAGGCAAAGGTAAAAATACATGAGAGCCCAGGTTGTATTCTTCTCTGTCCCACTGATGAAGGGGAAAGATTCAGGTAGCAATGGATGCATTCTGTGAGTTAACAACTGGCTGTGTGGCTAGTGTTGCAAAAAATGCTTTAGCTTTTGTGAATGTAGGTCCCTTTTTGAGAAATGAGATGGGTCCATCTGACAAAGTGGAATAAAAGTGTCTTTGCCTGCAGTCTTACCAGACTGGTGAAGAGGGCTTTAAACTAGGTATGTTAGGGAACGGAGATAATAGCTTGCAGTTAAGAGACAGAACAGAGGATAGGGGTGGCAAGTACATGGAGCAGGATGATGGGAGAGAGTCCTTGGGAAGGGTAAGACAGGTTAAAAGGGGCCCACCCCGAGTGCATACACAAATGCAGGCAGACTGGGAAACAAACAGGAGGCGCAAGAGCTCTGTGTATGGATGCAGGACTGTGCCATCACTGGATAACTCACTTGTGGTGAAACAGCACTGYTGCAGTGGGTAGATATGGGCTGTTTAGGAAGGATGAGCAAGAGGAACAGGAGTGGCAGTGTGCTTCAGGTGAAGGAGTGGCTCAGATGTATGCAAGAAGCTAGCTGAGAGCTTGCAGCTCAGGATCAGATAAGAGACCAGTAAAGGCAACATTGTGGTGGGAGTTTGTTGCACACCACCTGATCAGGGTGAGGAAGTGGATGAAATTGTCTTTAAGTAACATGAGAAAGTCTCCAGATCACCTGCCCTCGTTCTTGTGAGAGACTTTAAGCTCTCTGAAAGCTACTGGAAGGGCAACACAGTAGGATGCAAACAATCTAGGAGGTTTCTGAAGAATGCCAAGGATGACAACTTGATATAGATACTAGATCTGCTGTTCATCAATGAGGAATAACTGGTCAGGGCTGTGAAAATCAATAGCAGCCTTGGCTGTTTTAACCATGAAATACTGGAGTTGAAGATCCTGAGGGGAGTGAGGAAAGAAAGTGTCAGAGTACATACAGATCCTGGACTTCAGGAGAGCAGACTTTGGCTTGTTCACAGAACTGGTGGGTGGATTCCCATGGGAGGCACCCCTGAGGAGCAGAGAAGCCCAAGAGAGCTGCCAGGTCTTTAGGGACAGCTTTCTTTAAGCAGGGAACAGTCCATTACAGCACTCGGGAAAATTTATTAGACATCAGGAGACCAGCTTGGTTAAACAAGGAAGTCAGCAATACTTAATGATTTATGGATGCTGGGTGCAAGTGGAGTTCTTCAGGGGTCTGTCCTGCAACCTGTACTGTTGAATATATCAATCAAAGATTTGGAGGGGGAGACAGAATGCACCCTCATCAGCTTTGTGGATGATACCAAATTACAGGGTGTGGTTGGTATTTTTAAAGGCAGAGCCACCATTCAGGGGGACCTTGACAGGCTGGAGGAACTGGCTGAAAGGAACCTCATGAAATTCAGCATGGACAAACAAAAAGTTCTGTACCTGGAATAGATGACCCCCTGCATCAATACAGGCTGGAGAATGAGTGTCTGGTAGCAGCTCTCCAGAAAAGGACCTGGAGGTCCTGGTTGATGGCATGTTAAATGTGAAGTAGCAGTTCATCCTTTGGTAGCAAAGAAGGCTTACTGTATCCTGGGCTTTACTAACAGGAGTGTAGCCAACAGATTGAAGGAAGTGACTTTTACTCTCTACTCAGCACTTCTTAGGCCACATACAGACTACTGTAGCTAATTTTGGACCCACCCACACAGGAAAGACATCAATACACTAGAGCAAGTTCATCAGAAGGCTATCAAGATGGTCCAGGCTGGAGCACTTGCCCTGTGAGGAGAACCTGAGGGAACAGGGCTTGCTCAACCTGGAGAAGAGATAGCTTCAAGGGGACACAGGAGCAGCCCTCTATTATCTACAAGGAGGTTATTGGGAAGATGGAGCCAGGCTCTTTACTGAGGTTGTGGTGGGAGAATAAGAGACAATGGTCATCAACTGAAACAGGAGAAGCTTCAACTGAAAAAAAGTGTGTKTGTATGTGTGTGTGTGTATATATATATATTTATGTATATATATGTGTATATATATTTACATTAAAAAAAAAAATCACCCTGAGGACAATAAAGCAGTGGAGCAAGTTGCCCAGAAAGCTTGCGGAATTACACTCTTGGAGGTTCCCAAGACCTGCCTGGATAAAACCCTGAGCAACCTGGTCTGAGCATATAGTTTGACCCTGTTTGGAATGGGAAGTTGGACTAGAGACCTCTCAATGTCTATTCCAGACTGAATGGTTTTATGATTTTATGATACAAGGTCAGAATCATAAGTTTGCAGTAGTTTTGACTGGACTGACAAGTGGATAAGGAATTAATCCCCCCCACCCCCCCCCAGAAAAAAAGAAAAAACACCTCTCCTTTTATACATAATTAACAGAACCTGATATGAAAGAAGATGTGGCAGTCTGGGCAGAGTTAAAACTAAAATTTTTAACCTGGATCATCTGTGAAACTGAAATGTAGGACTTGGATCCAACCCATGGTGGGTACTAGCCTTTCAGAATGAAAACGAGGTAAGCTGTTCATTGCTAATAACTGGATGCTTTAACTGCCAAACATAATAGTGGCAATAAGGAATAAATTCTTAGACCACAGCAATAACTTAGTTCCTTATGAAAACACAGAATCTGATGTGCCTCAGGTGCCACATTCAGATTCTAAATCCTGTTGTCCTTTCCATCTGCATCTTGCTCATGATGTTCTTCAGAGGTGGCTTTCTGGAATGCTGTGAGGAGAATCCAGCCATGGAATTGGAAGTGAAGTGCCGCTGAAAGCAACGCCTCTGTGAGTTATCTAAAATAAAGGCATGCTGATTTCACACTTTTAGTTACCTCTTTTTTTGTGAAGCAGAAAGGCATTAGCCCAGCAGAGTCCCCTTGCCAAGGCAATGTAGGAGTTGAAATGGGATCAGAAGTCTCTGAATTACTTCCTATCTTTTTATTCCCACAGAATTAGTTTAGGTGAATCTGCTTAGTGAGTTGGTGCTGGTAAAGTGCAGCTGGCTCTTAATGAATAAAGATCATACTGCCAAACAGCCATCCTGCTTCACATTAAGGGTGTGTTCCCCCCCCCCCCTTTCTGGAAAATGGGAAATTTCCAAGCAAAGAGAATATTTGCAGTATGTTTCGTAGTTTATGCTTTACCTTCCTTTCTGGAATCTTTTAACAAATGTGTCTAGCAGGTGCAGACATTAAATCAAAAGGTAAAAACGTAAAGAAAAGACCTGGTAACTAGTAAATAATGTATTTCGGTTTATTTAACACTTGCTCAAATCTCTGACAGCTGGAATGTGAATGCCTTGTTAGGGCAAAAATGTAACTTTCATGTTCTGTCTCAGAACTGAGACTGGTTGCATAAAATGGGACCTACTATTTAGTCTTACTTCAATCTCACTTGCTTTAAAAGGATGTCAGCTTACTACTGTAGGTAGGAAAACTAAGTGCTAGAATACTTTCTTCTGCGGAAAAAACTAGTAATAAAGGATTATGATACAGGATGCTGAAGGTTTATTCAAGGAATTAATGTTTTTATGCTGTGACAAAGGGTTAGGGAGAAAGAGCTCTTGGAATAATTTATTTGCAGCTGAACTGGAAAATTAGTAAATTTAATAAGCAGTAAGTACATGAGAAAAGCATCAACTTTTACTGTGTTATTTAATTGCACACTCTTATGCTTTTACAGATTGTTTTGTATGCTGATTTTGCTTTTTGCAGCACTTGGTGTTCAAAGAATATGAATCTTCAATAAGAAAGCTATAGTATTATTTGACCTTAAATTGGGTTCTAAAACTACAGCTATGAGTTTTGAAGATCCATTTGTTTCCTGACCTGCTGTTGTATACTTCCAACCTGTTTATGCCTATTTAACTTCAGAATTTCATGCAAATTTTATGTCCTATTATCAAAATGTTGCAAAAAATAAAAGATACTCTGAATCTTTTTCTAAATGAAATTAATTAGCCTGAATTTTATTAGTGACTGAGGGCTTGGAAATCTAGTTTATCAGTGGAAACTTAGTCATTTTTCTTCTCTCTCTCTCTCTCTAGTATTGCTTTGTAAAGAGAGACAACTGCAGTCTGTTTCCGATTTCTGGGAGGTGAAAGGCTGGTTTTCTTTGCAACTTTGGAGGAGACTCAAACTGTTTTCTGAGTACTTGCCCCACTATGTTGAAAAGGCAATCAGTTGGGTGACTCTTTTATTCCATGAAGCCAATTGTCAAAGATATTTAGGCAATTCTTGCAGCTGATTTAAAAAATAAAATAAAATAAAAAAATCCCCCCCTTTTTTTAATTCAAGGTTTTCATAGAAATAGCCTTTAACAGGAGAAAACTTGCAAGAAACACTTTTTAATAGCTTTATTTCCTGAAAGTGTGGTTTTTTTAAAAAAAAAAAACAAACAAACAAACCCAAAACATCAAGTTTCTTTGCAAGTCTGAATTCACTAGAGCACCAATCTGAGCACTGTTTGGGGCTTGTTATTATCCTACCTGTTCTCTTCTAAATCAGAGCAAGCAAGGCTTCTCAGACCTCTTAAGACTACTTCTTTAAGTTCACAAATGTGATTCCAAGTACATTAAAAAAAAAAAAAAATCCAACAAAAGATGTGAGAAAAGACTGAAAGATAATGCTGAAGTTTTAATCTTCTACAATGAAGAGGTAAAAGCATTGTAAAAGTGAAGATTGTTTCCTTAATATAATGATGAAATGATTATAAAAATGGAAGACCATAATTGTTGCCATATGACTGCTATCCATAATTTGTTTTAAACAGAACTTCAGTAAGCTATAAACAAGTCTTCACCATTGATTGTACCCATACTCGACAATTCAGTAATTTATATTATATTTTACTTATTTATTTAACTTGCATAGTATCACAACTGGGGTTTACCTTTTATTTTAGAGGACATAAGTAATGGTAGTGAGTGTGTATAGCTGATTTTACATGTATGACTAATTGTAAACATATGTAACATGATATGACTATAGCTGATAATTCATACCACTCAGTAGTGTGATCATTTTTCTTATCTTTCAATCTATTTGTTTTCATGGACTTTCTTTTTTGGAGATAGACTTGTAAGAAACCTATTTACTCAGATGCTGAGGGAGTTAGGAATCCAAATGTCCACTGTGTAACTTTGTCTCTTTATAATTATGATAATCTTCTGATAAGACCAGCATATTCTTCCTGAAGAGTGGGACTGGGGTGGGTGAAGAATTAAGGCAGGGAAGCTGATTTATTTTTGTCGTATGAATTGTGAAATAAGGTCTATCAAAAATTCCCCTCTGAGAAGGGTGACCAGAACATGTTGTTGTTCTTCCAGGAAAGAACACACAGTGGGAATTCCAGGTACTGCTTTTCAGGACACAGACTTCACTAATATTCATATAACAATAACAATTAAGATGGAGTCAGGTTTAATGGACATCCAGCTCTTCTGTCTGGGGTAACTACAGAGAGAGAGAAACCTCATGAAAACAGAATTAAAATGGTTTTCAAGTATCTTCTGCAATGTTCAGTAACTTCTGGCATCCAGGAATATTTAAGGTATATCTACTTAAGTCTGTCTCAGTGTCTYTCTGAAATAAAATTGCTGTCCAATCCAAACTCCTTTTTTCTTTTTCTTCCTTTTTTTTTTTTTTTGGTCATCCCTGAAATGCTAAATGTGAAATGCAAGTGGTGGAAAACTGACAAGATTTGTATTGGCTGTGCACTACCACAAGATGGCAGTGTTTAAAAATATTATTTTTGTGCTTAAGGAGGCAGGAGCTGACTGTTAATGAACTGTTAGGATTGTATTAAAGGGAATGGCTAATGGAGATAACTTCCTTTTTGGCAAAGGCTGGGATGTATTAAGCCTAGGTCTCTTATTAAATATTTAATTGATCTAATAACTTAGAAATTACATTGTAACTGCTTTTGATATTACAGTCAAATACATGGAGTCGGCTGCTATCATACTGAGTTTGGGTTCCCTGGTGTCCTTTCTATAGAAATAACATTGTTCCTTATGATAGCATAATATGAAGCACATGCCCAGTAAATGAAAAAACAAACCACTATGCCTCGTTCAGTACATATTCCACAAATGTGATTAGACTTCAGTTTGGCATTAAATAATCCCTCTCTTTTGTTCTCAGTCTAAGCACTTGTATGTTTATCTGGATTGGCACTCAGTGCTAAGCACTATTTCTATGAACTTTGACTGCATGGCAGGATAGTCACAATCTGTGAACTGTTTATAATACATTTTAATAGTGCAGTTTTTGATTGCATGTTGCAAAATTAACTGTGGTGTCACCTTGCCAAAGTCTAATGCAGAAGTTCCAAGAGTGAATAAAGGAAATAAAATATTACTGGCTATGCAGTTATCTTTGGACCATCTCCAGTCTGAAGATGTTTTTTCATTTTAAACTACTAGAGGCCTCAGTGTGAGACCGTTTCTTTGGACCCACTACAGGGACCCAGTGAGTGCCAAACCCAGAGGGGAGGAGATTTATTGTTAAATACTCTAGAAAACCCAGCAAGTGTGGTCTCATCACCACATAAATCCCCACTTAGGCCAGTTTTGCTGCATGGTTTCTTTGTCAGGGCCTCTCTTTAAAGCTCCAGTGTCAAAAAATTTAAAGTCAAAACAAAGAAGTGTGAAAGATTGCTCAGGGCAAGTGGATTTTTCAGCTCTTGGTACAAGTGCAGTTTATTCTTGCTTGAATGGATGAACACTTGGTGGTTAACCTAATTTTCTCTTAAGAAATATTTGGTATATCCTGGGTTAAGCAAAGCATCAGGTATCAGCATGTATGTTGTCCATCACTAGCTGCTGATATCAGAAGATCCCACATGAAGGATGTCAGTTTTGTGTACCAGACTAGAGCGAGGACCAAATTACTGAAGAACCTTGTTGTTTCATGTGTGTTACAAGGGTAGAAAGAACCCCAGAATCTCTGCCTGCCTCTGCAGCATAAACACAGTTTTTCTCCCCAGGAACTCAGTCTTAGGGAAGAGGACTGGATGTCTTGCAGTGACCAATGGATGCTGGCCTTATGACCATTGCAAAGTACTGGTTTCAGCCATCAGGCTGGAGGAGAAGGTATAAGCTTAAACGAAGGCCAAGCATATTTGTACCCTTGCTTCTTTTCAGAGCTTCCCTTTGATTCTCTCTCTCTAGAAGATATGGGCAGAGTTTGCATATGTGTTTGCCATATTTAGTTCCACACACAATATAAACAAAACACCTATTTAAAAGAATGTATGCAATCTTTTAGTTAGTGAGAGTATCACTATTGAATCATGAGATGAAAGTGCAGTATAAAGAAAATGTACAGTGTGCCTGGTTTGCAGAACTTAAATTAGTACAGTTCTCTCCCCCTCTTGCTCTCTTTCTTTAAAACTTTCCAGTTTCTCCTTGGAAATCAAAAGAGAAAAGCTCTTATGGCAGTAGTGGTTTAGTTTAAAAATTGTGTTCGCAATCAGGTTTGATGCCATTTGTAGATACTGCTGTTCTGTTGTTTTTTCAGCTAGACTTTCTCAGATGCAGTGGTTTTGTGGAAGCAGGAGAAAAAGATAATGAGTACTGTTCTGAAATTCTTACTTAATCTCTGATGGCTGCTTAACCAGAAAAAGATTTTTTGCTTGTCTAGGCTTACTTAGGAAGAAAGTTAAGGTCACTAAGGTATAGCAAAGGCAATCTGGTATCTCCCAAGATAAGTGTTAGGATTTATAGAAAAGTTGTGGAAAGAGAGCACACAGGGAGAAATCTATAGTTATTGATTATGTACAGAAACAATGTTCTTATTGACTGAGCTAGAAGTAAAGGAACCACCAGTGATAAAAATGGTGGGATTGCTAATAGTAGAAGCATTCAGTAGCTTTTTATTTGGGGGGGGGGGGTGTTGGTTCTGTAGTTGAGAACTCTGGAGTTGAGAAAGGGGAGAATAGAGTAATAGTCTATGATAACTGGCAACCTCCTGATTTTACTCTTGAAATGGAAAAAGTGAGACTGTTCTTAGTAGGCTGATGCAAATTGGAAATCAAGTATTTTGCCCTAATGTTTTTAATAAACCTTAGTGTGATGAGACACTGCTGTGAGCAGAGCTTTGAACAGATTTGTCTTTACCTCTGCCTTATTATGAGCATTCCAAAAGGATTAAAGCTTTTTTTTTTTTTAATTAGGCTGCTTGGAATATGGACTAGAAGACTTGTCAAGAATAGAACTGGGAAGCATTTGGGTCAGGTACTGTAGAAGTAAAACTACATTTGTAGAACAGGTCTTTCTTGTGTCTGTTATGCCCTTGAGACCTACTTGCATGGTTTCAGGACAGCAGCACTGTGGCCTTCTGGGCTGCAGGAAACTTTACATAATCCTGTCCAAGTATATGGAAGTCTCTTTCCAGCCCTTGGACATGGCTTGTCTGTTCCTTGCTTTTTTGCTGTCCTGCAGACTCCTCCTTTCCTGAATTCTCACCTTCTGCTTCCCTTCCCTGTTACCCCGTTCTCTGGCAGTCCAGAAACTTCCCTTGTGCAAGCATGCTCAGTCACACCATGAAAATTCTCATATAAAACTCTCATATTTAGTAAACTTAGCATTTCAGCCCCCGAATCTTCCTAAATAGAACACCCTAGGTAATTAGCAACCCATAACTAGCTCTGTACAAAACAGCAAAGTGGTGGATACTAAGAGTTCACTGGAACAGTAGTATCTAATGCTAATCAAAAGAAGTCAGTAAAAAGGAGACTGACAGAATAAGAAGATAAGCTCTTGATAAGTTCATAAAAGGTACTCATTTTTATAAGTATTGAATTTCTGCAACTCTTTAGTATAGTGCAACATTTCCTTTTTCCTGAAGAAATTTAAATGATAGAAAATCAGCTACATTTAAACCCACTTAGAAGTTCTGTCCTCACTTGTCTCGGTGTAACTGCAGCTTATGGTTGGTTCTTTGTCCTGTGATAGCATTGAGGTTTTGAATTTTTTTCTTTCTGCTAAAGCTCTTGATCATCATTGATGTCTCAGTGCAGAACATCAACAGTGTAGCAGCTGGAATCACTGTGAAGAAGAGCAGATAATCACCAGTATTGCCAAGTGTGGCATCATGCATGTAGGAACAAAACACTGGGCCCTTCATGAAAGGAGAGGGAACCGTCAGCTTCCATGTTTAGAAAGGGCTCTAAAATAAGAAAATAAAAAGAATGGAGGGGTATGAGTCAGATCCTGATAATCATCAGCTGGTAAATGCAGAAGATCTGATAAAAGCCCATGAACATGCAAGAAGAGAACTGAGAGCAGGAGGCTCCATAACCTTCTGGCTGGCTCTTGTACAAGGCCTGGTGAGATGTGATGTCCTGCTGTGCTGCAGAGTCTTTCTAGAGAGACACTGCCATGCACTGGAAGTCCTGAGGAGCTTCAGTTTCATTTAGGCTCTCAAAAGGAATTTAAAGGTGACTTGCTAGCTAAGAGGTGAATACATTAAGAACATATATTTTAGAACATGGCTTTATATAGCAAAAAAAACCCTGTAAGATGCAACTRCTGGAAACTGAAGCCATACTATTACAGACTGAAAAGACTTTCTTTTAATAGTGGAAGAAATTAACCTTTGGAAGAAGTTATGAAATGATTGTGGTGATTTCTGTACTGATAGAACTGTCCATTCAAGACAGGAAGCCTGTCTGAGAGACAAGATTTTTCTAGTTTTCTAGAGCAAGTTTCATGTCCTGTGCTTTGACAGTTTGTTGGACCAGCCTTTTCTGGCCTTCATGCATGACCAGTAATGTCTCAAGAAAAGTATCTGTTCAGTACATCAGCCTCAGAGAAGTGTTTTGCTTTTCATTCTGTTAATATTGCTCATGGCCCCTCAGCTCAGGGCTGATGGAGAAAATTGGCTTACCATTTCCAAAATTTGCAGTACGGGTTGAATTTTTAACTGACAGTTGACATTCCAAAAGTAAAGTTTGGAAAGGTGTGCTTTTTTCTATAACACAGATTCTATATTTTTTTGGCTTCAAAGGTAACTGGAGGCAAATTACAGAAGCCAATGCTTCCTTGTCATATTTTTGATGAGGAAAAAGATGACAGTCTTAGGGGCTTGGGTATGGAAATCATATGTTTTTAATGAACTCTAATGAGAACCATAGTAAAAATGGTCTAAAAAGATACATTTGGATGATGAAAGAAATGTTCTAAGGATGCCACTGACTAAAGCAAACTGTCTCTGGAAAAAAATCTATGAGCAGTTAGCAGTGGGTTCTCACAGCTGACAGGATGGTTTCTTTGCCTTCATTTGAGATCTCGCCTTCTTTTCCACTTCCCTCCCACTCTTCCAACTCATACACACTTTTTCTTAGTTTTACTGACCTTTATCCAGTAGTCAATTTGTGTAATAATGCACACGTGCTTCTTGCAGAAGGTAGCTCAAGGTACTAGTAGTGTCATGCAAATAATGCAAGTCTGTGTTTGCAATCTTACTCTAGTCTAACAGACTTAGCACAGACATCTGTGTTGTGCTAATGATGGTTGGGAATGGTTGAGATGTTGTATAAAAAATGGGTATTTATTAAGTACAAGTGACAATAATTGTCTTCTCCAGTCTCCAGTACTTCTCAAAGTATACAGTAGTGAAGTAAAAACAGTCATCTTGAAACCACTGGGTTTTGATGCTTTTGGCTGAAAATCCAGAAGTGGTTTAATTTTGAAACAAACTAGAACTTGAAAAGAGAACTGATGGAAACCAATATTAACCTTCTGGTTTCGACCACCTAAATTTGTAATATTAGTGAATTTTTCAATGATCAATCTTAAACTAAATGTAGTCCCTGCATTATCTGTAGGTAATTGCTTTTCTTTCTTCTGAAACATAATTTTTAGGCTGGACTGAGTTGAAGCTGGCATCATTCCTTGTGCTCTCCATGAAATCAAAGTGCACCATATATTTTAACTTTTGAGTAGCTTCTGCCAATAAAAAAAAAAAGTATAATTAATAGTCTCAGCAGTTTTGCTGCCAAGGGTTTCTGGCTGCAATTCCGAATTTGTTTTATGCTGTAGATGCATACCTCTGAATCTTGTTAACAATTTTTTTTTTCCAGCCAATGACTACTACTGTCCAAAGCATTAATGTCCATGCTTTTTTAAATTGGGATAAAGAGTTAATGTGCTCCTGAGAAAATAATTTTGAGACAGACCCTCTTTAAAAGAGCTCAGGTTCTTGTTAAGGTTCAAGCACTGCCTCGGCTGTCAGTCAATTCATTGTTCTAAAATAACTTTGACTGTAGGATTATATTGCAGAAAGGATGGGTTAGGATGCTGAAAAAATGACTCTACTCAGTAAACCTGTGGGTTAGCAGGCTGAGGTCTTACCCTTTGCCCTCAGGAGCACCATGTAATTAACTGCCCTCATAACCTCAGCATGTTAAGACTGGTAAAATCTGTTGCATGCTGATATGATGCTTTTTAATTATTCAAGTGCATATTTAGTTCCTAAATACATGATCTGAATTCTGAATGTAGAGAGAGCTTGGGAAGCCTAGCCCTAGCACAAGACCTTGAGGAAAAAGGAAGAATTTTTCTTGCCAATCAAATGGGCCCAGAGTCCTATAGAGGGATATTCATTCTCTATCTATGGAATTAGACCACACTGTATGATCTTAGATTTTTGACAGCTATCCTCTCTCTCTGAAATTTAGCTTTGCCTTCTTTTTAAGTACAATTTTCCTCCTGTGTTCCTCTGCTCATTTGGTAATATGCTGCTTTTAAAGTACCTTCTTAATGTTCCTCATATGCCTTTTGTGCTTATTTTACCTCTCTATAATATATCAGCATTTCAGATTGTCCTATTGGAAAAACTGATATGATTCAGGACTCTCACATTGTTTTGGTCCTTTAATAAATTTTATTATATTTCCAGCTTTTACAAGGGTAACATTTCCCATTTCTGGAAACTATGCTATACTTGATGAGTCTTAGAGCTGTTAGTCACTTTAGCTATTTCCATGAGCCTTGTATTTAAAGAGGAAAAATCTTCACAGAAATTAAATTCCCAAACTAGAGTTTGTTAGCGTCTCTAAACTGAACTGCTGCTGACATGACAAACACGTGCGTCTTATGAATTTCTGAAGTAACTTTTACTACAACAAGGGTGTTGTTCTGAGGGCTTGGCAGGACAGCCTAAGGGCCAATGACTTATTCTTGTCACTAACATAAAGCTGATTTGGAGGAATAGGGGAAAAGTCTGTTGTTTAGTAACCAAATATGGTGTGCATTAATTAAAAAAAAAAAAAAAAATCCAATGTGTTGACTTGCAATACCAAGTGGTTCACCCAGCCTGCTGTAATGATTCCAGCAACAAGCGATTCCACCTGTTTCAAGAGAGTAAAAAGTGACCTGTGGAACAGCTGGCCAGCTGCAGGACCATCATATGGAAAGGATTCCTGATCTTAGCCTATTATGATTTGTAAAGCTTGCTGATATTGGTTGCTTATAACTTTAGTCATGTTTTCTACATACTTCCTCTCTCCCATCCTGCATTCATCAGTTGTGATTCTAGGTCTAACAGGATAGAGAGGACCAAGGCTCTGTCTGTGCTACAGGTAACATATCCTACCACAGTTGTGCTAACTCAAGTGACAACAGCAGTAAAACCAGCAGTATAAGATAATGTGGGTAGCCTGTGTTGAAACCCGTGCTTTGGTGCCCTAAGTATTGGCATCTGTGCTTTCTAGGTGGAAGGCGAATCTGTGAAGGTTGCAGTATGTTCCCAAATATATTGGGAACTGGAGCAGTGAATAGAGCTTTGTGCAGGTCTATTTTATTATTACTATCTCTAAAAATACCGTTTGAAAATAGGAATTAAAGTTGACATTGCTGCAAATGGAGTTGTCTTAGAGCTACAAGTGTCAGTGGTGGGAGAATAGGAGGAAGTGGGTTACTGGCTAAGGTTAAATTTGATTTTAAAAGATAACTGGGAAGAAATCTAGAGAGAATGCTAGAGCAATTCTTGCTTTTAATTATCCTCTAATGGGGCCTACTTCTATACGCCTTGAATTGCCCCCTGGAGACCCTCTGCTGATAGGATTCCTAGCAAGACAGCCTCTTCTGACAAGGATTTTCTGAAGAATTTCAGAGCTTCTGAGGTGGATATGGAAGATGCTTCAAGACTGAATGGCAGAACAGAACCACCTGTAGTCTGTATCTAGAACCAATAATAGGAAACTGCATATTTTCCATATCATTTGTTTAATAAAAAGCAGGCCTTTGACCCCTTTATAGCTCTTTGTTACCAGAATATTTTATTGATTAAATAATCACTAGAAGTGTTTAACTACTTTTGCCTTCCCTTTATTGAAGAAGGAAAAAAAACACCCACTTGTCAGAGAAAGCAAATGTATTAGCTTTCATCATAAAGCACTGAAAAATAGTGGTCTTGGAACTACAAGCTTTGTGTGTTCCCACAACTTGCTACAATTTTTTTCCAGTTCAGTGGTTTACCTACAAATCTGCATGTAGCAGGCTGTACTTTGAAAGCCAATTGTAGTATTCTGTAGGCAGAGTAGTTGGCATCCAGAATATTCTAYGTAAATTATTCTGTGTGGGACAGCTGATGGGCCATGCTATGCTGTGAGAAGTAAAACTGGAAAATTGAAAACTGACCAGCTTGAAAAACAAACAAAGAAACCCCCTACTGGCTCTCTCAAAAGCTCACTGGATTTCCTAAGCAGACAGTGGGATCTCTTTGCTCCTGTTCATTGCTGTAGTCTGTCATCCAATGTGTGCTGATCTAGTGCCTGCTGAACTCAGTACTCCCGCTAGCTAGCTTGTAAGGTGTAATGGAAGTAACCAGGTTAAAAATCTCAAGTATATCTCACCAGATGCACTTGCTGCAATGTAAAAAAACCCACCTAAGCTGTGTTCCTCAAAGTTTTAGTCTACACCAGATATTCTGCCAGCTAAGTTTAGTGTCAGCTGAGTAATCATGTTCTCATCCACAAGTTGGCACCTATGTGGCAAATATATTGGATTTTGTTACAAAACGTGTTACCAAAATTACAGATTTGGCTCATATCTCACAAGGAGCACACAGAATCAGAAAATTATTTACCTTTAAAAAGGACCTCTGGAGGTCACTGGTCCAACCTCCTGCTAAGGGCTCAGATGAGGTTACTTAACACATAATGTAGAATAGAAAGCTGTTATCCCGGTGAAGTGTGCAGTGTTGCCTATTGCACACCAAAGTAATCATTAAAGTTGGTGTGTGTTAACTCTGAGCTGTGTTAGTGACAGTGTTAGAGAATATCAGATTGAAACTGTCTAGAATTAATCGCTTAGCATAACTTGCTTAGCATTAGTAGCTAAATTTGCTGAAGCCTTAGGCCTCAAGCTGGGAATTTTTACTTAGATAAGTAAAAGGGGGCCCCAGAGCCGGTTTAAGCTGGAGGGATAAAGAAGTTACACGGACAGCAGGAGTAGCCAACCTTGAAGATGAGAAAAGATGCAGCCTGCCTAGAGACAATGAAGGGGCCCAGTGAAGAAGGGGAAGAACCCAGACCTAACTATTACTATTGGTCCAAACTATCACTTAAGGGGTGGGGAATTTAGATTGTAAGGGTGTAATTGCCCAGGGATTTCTTTGTTCAGGGTCCCTCTTCAAAGGAACCCAGCTCGAGCTGTAATTACCACATGTGGATCATTAAATTTTATTTCTCTCCAATCTTACTTCGAACTTCTGCCTCAGCAGGAACCTAGGGTCCGACCCTGTTATGGTGGCCAGCGAGCCTAATAGTTTCCTTAACAACAGTGTGCTCAGTCACTGACTGGCAAGCAGCTGCCATCACAGTGTTACAAAGTTACAAACAAAAGCCCCTGATAAATAGTTCGGCTTTGGTACTTTGAGCACATGCTTCCTCTGAGGTGACATAGCATAGGGGCACAAGCAGCCCTGTGTAAACAGGGCTGTATGGTAACACCTAACTGGCGGATCTTGTACTGAAGCTTTCTTGCCACTACTGAGTCTGAATTATTTGCAAATTCTTTTCTGAAGCTAGCATATGGAAAAAATTGCAAGTATTATGTTGGAAAGCATTTTTTCCCTTCTTGGGTATGGGAACTTCTTGTGAGTTCCAAAAGGCACGCGCCTGCAATCTGTTCTGCCCCTCTGAAAGAGGGCAGTCCCTGCCAGTCTGCGGAAGGCAGGCTTTTACAACAGTTAAGTAGTTGGCAGGGTGTGGTAAATACTAATTAAAAAAAAAGGGGGGGGGGCTTAGAAAAGACTTTAATTAAAGTAAGAGTTCCACCAATTATGTTTGAGACTACACAGAGGGAGCCCAGCGCTGGATACTTTTTCCAGCTGCTGGAAGAGAAAAAATTAATTACAGTCCCAGTCACAAGTTGAGGTCATTTATTTGAAAGGAAACATTTAGTGCTATGGTGCTTTGTAATTTATATGAGTTTTGGTATGCCTTACATAGCTGGACTTGTAATGTGATATTTACTTTTATACATATCATTATTATGTACTTAAAAGGAAACTGTACTCTGAAGAGGTAAAGTTGTGGGAGTTGGTGGCACTCCTCACTAAAAGCAAGTAGTTTGATTTCTTTTGCTGGTGTGCATTCTGGCAATATATTGAAAGCTGTTCAGCTCAATCATGTGGCTATTGCTTTGTGTCTAACAATGTGAAAGGCAGAGCAAAAGGGGATTTGCTTCAGTGACACGACTTGAGGAATGATGCAGACAAAATTTTGAGCTGGTCTATTTTTGTGTGACACTGGCATATTCCTTGTGCAACAGCAAGTACAGAATGAACCTGCCCTTGCCTGCGGACTAATGATCTTCGCTGTTCTTTCATTAGGTGCCCCAGTTTAGGGTTGAATTACAACACAGATGAAGCAGCCAGCCAGTACATTCACCTTCGGTAAAGGAAGCAGGTTGTTCAAGTCCAGCCTTGGTTTTTGTTTCCATGTTCTGCAACTGTACAGCTTGGGCATCACCACTAGTTTAAGTCGGTGCAAAACTGGTAACATATAACAAAAATTGCCTTTTGGTGAGCTGTTGTGAAAAGTCCTGAGGGAGGAAGGAATTACCTCAAACTCACTGTTTGTGCTGGAAAGATGAGTTTGGGACTATTGGTTATCAAAGTTGAACTGCAAGTTACAACTACAGACAGTCTTTGCTGGAGTATTGTTTCATGCAGAAATGTTTTTAATTACACAGCTGTAGCCTTTCTTTATGGGTATGCTTGAACTGGAGCAAGTATTCTGTTTATTTAAAGTAGTCAAAAAGCCTTTTTTGGAAACCTTTGTTTGAAATGCAAGTTGAAGTTCATAAAGCAAAGATCAGGGTTCTCAAGGACTCTTCTGTAAGTGCTTGCTGTGAAGTAAATGCTATTCTCCAATGTATTGTAATTCACTTTCATGTACTCAGGCAGTTGTCCTGCTGGTGATTTTTGCAAAACCCTGAAAATTATTTATGCTGGTTTGGAACTGCTTTATCTGGAGCAGGAGACAAGTTCTTTTGACTTCTAACTTCTTTTGTGAGTTGTATACGAGAAGGAAGGCTGTGGTGCTGCCCTGCAGCTGGAGGCACTGCAGTTGGCCCGTGGAAGGCATACTTCCCAATTGCTTCCCAAGCTCCAAGAATAAACCTTTACAATATTTGCCAGGGACTGTATGTACTTGAGACCATGCTGTAGGTTTGTAACATTGGTCTAAAGCTGTGTTATTAAAAATGCTTCATTTTGATGAGATATAAAATCCATATAAATGGAAAAAGAAGATAAAAATTTTTAAGCGCTTAGTAAAGCTTTTCACCATTACTTACTCCCAGAGCTTGACACCTTCAAATGTTACACGAAGATTTGCAAGTGTCGGCCCTACTGTTCCACAATAAAGAACCCTGGAAAGCAGATCCTCTGGCCCAGTTGCAGCAACTTAAATGTGTCAGTTAAATGTCTGATACTCTTAAACCCAGAACTGTCTTTACTCTTGAATAGTCCAATGAAAATCCAGTGTGTTTATTCATCAATTGGTTATTTCTAGAATAAAGTAGACAATAGCAACTTTATTTTTTTAAGGGAATTTAGTTATGACAAGAATTCACCTGGGAGTATCAGCTTCCTAAGGAATGTTCATTTTGAACAAGGTATAGACAATGTATTAAAAAGGATCCTATTTTACTAATTCTCTTTTAATTTGATAGAAGAGATACATTACTATTTAGGACTGAGCAGCCTGCAAAACATTCCATCTAAGTAAAAAGCTGAATTTCAGGAAATGGGGGAGGATGTTTTTGCRTATAGTCCTGATTACAGAACAGATTGGTTTGCCACATATCTTTTCTAAGACCCTTATTGAGTTTTCATAACTTTACCTGTTTGAAAACAGGTTCAAATATTTGTCTCATGAAAAGTAGTGGAGAGGTTTGCACATCTTTTACTGAAGAGGATGCTAGGGAATGGCTGTTCTCCCATGCTTTTAAATCCATCCAAGTCCAGTGTTATCTGTTTATGAAAGATCAAGTGTTTCTGTGCTCTGAAGCAGTTCCTTCAAACAGAGGATAATATTTATATCAGGAATGTAAGCTAGTGGTTTCTGAATACCTGTACATACTTAAGAACCATGAGCTCGCAGACTGGCGCTGATTAAGTGAGGATAATTGAACAAGGATTAAGAAGCCAATATAGTAGACCCAGGACTATAACAGGTAAAGCATTTGGTACCTGCTGGAGCCTCGTGCCCCAGAACCTGGGACAGCAGTCAAGGTGCCTGTGTCTTACAGTCCTTTGAATATTAGTTGATAGCAATGGACTTTGCTGATAAACAGAAGACTGCAGTTCTGAGGAAGTTACTGTGGCTGAAATGGCAAACGTTTACAATGGGTTTTAGTATTTCACTTGGACTGTCAGATTAAATATTAAAATTTTAAGATTAATCATAATCTCTTTAAAGTTTTCATTTCTCTTTTACAAATCCAGAAGCACTATGCTAACAATAGATGAAGTTAAACTATTGTCTAACTCCAGTGGCCTTTGCTTCTTTAATGAAATCCCATGGATTGTCTGTGCCCATTCCTTCTTCATATGCCTGTACAGATGTAGTACTAAAATACAGGCATACCTCATTTTACTGTGCTTTGCTTTACTGCACTTTGCAGATATTGCGTTTTTTACAATTGAAGGTTTCTGGCAGCCCTGTGTTGAGCAAGTCTATTGGTGCCATTTTTCCAACAGCATGTGCTCACTTGGTGTCTCTGTGTCACATTTTGGTAATTCTCACAATATTTCAAACTTTTTCATTATTATTACATCTGTTTTGGTGATCTGTGATCAGTGATCTTTGATGTTACTATTTGAATTGTTTTGGGGTGCCATGAACTGTGCCCATATAAGACAGCAAACTTAATTGATAAATGTTGTGTGTGTTGTGACTGCTCCACCGACCAGCCGTTCCCCCATTTCTCTCCTTCTCCTCGGGCCTCCCTATTCCCTGAGACACAACAATATTGAAATTAGGCCAGTTAATAACCCTACAATGGCCTCTAAGTGTTCAAGTGAAAGGAAGAGTTGCACATCTTTCACTTTTGATTTAAAGCTAGAAATGACGAAGCTTAGTGAGGAAGACATGTCGAAAGATGAGATGGGCTGAAAGCTAGGCCTCTTGCGCCAACAGTTAGCCAAGTTGTGAATGCAAAGGAGAAGTTCTTGAAGGAAATTCAAAGTGCTACTCCGGTGAACACACAAATGATAAGAAGCAAAACAGCCTTCTTGCTGATATGGAGAAAGTTTTAGTGGTCTGGATAGAAGATCCAACCAGCCACAACATTCCCTTAAGCCAAAGCCTCATCCAGAGCAAGGCCCGAACTCTCTTCAATTCTGTGAAGGCTGAGAGAGGTGGGGAAGCTGCAGAAAAACAATTTGAAGCTAGCAGAGGTTGGTTCATGAGCTTTAAGGAAAGAAGCTGTCTCCATAACATCAAAGTGCAAGGTGAAGCAGCAAGTGCTGATGTAGAAGCTGCAGCAAGTTATCCGGAAGATCTAGCTAAGAGAATTGATGAAGGTGGCTGCACTAAACAACAGATTTTCAGTATAGATGAAACACCCTTCTATTGGAAGAAGATGCCATCTAGGACTTCCATAGCTAGAGAGGAGAAGTCAATGCCTGGCTTCCAAGCTTCAAAGGACAGGCTGACAGCAAGAGAACTAGAATCAGAAGTGGAGCCTGAAGATGCGACTGAATTGCTGTAAAATGATAAAACTTGAATGGGTGAGGAGTTGCTTCTTATGGATGAGCAAAGAAAGTGGTTTCTTGAGATGGAATCTACTCCCGGTGAAGATGCTGTGAACATTGTTGAAATGACAGCAAAGGATTTAGAATATGACATGAACTTAGTTGATAAAGCAGCGGCAGGGTTTGAGAGGACTGACTCCAATTTGGAAAGAAGTTCTGTTGTGGGTAAAATGCTATCAAACAGCATCGCATGCTACAGAGAAATCCTTAGTGAAAGGAAGAGTCAATCGATGAGGCAAACTTCATTGCTGTCTTATTTTAAGAAATTGCCACAGCCACCCCAGCCTTCAGCAACCACCACTCCGATCAGTCAGCAGCCATCAACACTGAGGCAAGACCCTCCATCAGCAAAAGGATTACGACTCGCTGAAGGCTCAGGTGATGGTTAGCATTTTTTAGCAATAAAGTATTTTTTAATTAAGATATGTACATTGTTTTTTCTAGACATAATGCTATTTCACACTTACTAGACTACAGTATAGTGTAAACATAACTTTTATATGCACTGGGAAACCAAAAAATTTGTGTGACTCGCTTTATTGCAATATTTGCTTTATTGCGGTGATCTGGAACCGAACCTGCAATATCTCTGAGGTATGCCTGTAGTTCATCTCCCTCCTCTGACACTATTTAAAACTGCAAAGCCATCCTGTTTGTCTGCAGTGTCTTGCCTCTTTTGCTACACACCTTTTATCTTCTCTGTAGATCAAAGGCATGAAACATCACTCTTTGCATAGCAGTGATCTGTCTCCAGTGGAGACCTGGTTGAAATGTGATACTATGTAACAAAGGGCTACATGGTAACGCATATACACATAGAATCAAAACTTTAAAAATGCCATATATAGAAAGGCATGCCAGAGAGGTCTACCTTCTGAATGCATGACATCACAGACAAAACCTTTGAGAATCAACTTGTCATATGGAATATAGATCAAGTGATAATCAATTATGTATTGGTTGAAAAAATGAATTTGCGTAGCAAGAAGTTTAAAAGTCTACAGAGGAAATATGTAAGTAGAGTACTGCAAATTCCATGTGGAAACACCAGCTTTTTTACTGGTGAAGGTAGCAATGCCCAGTGTCTCTGCAAAAAATCAGTTCTTACTTTTTTATCTAGCTCTTTTTGATATCAGGACAGATGTATGGAACTACATGATCTGTTCTGGCAGAACTAGCTTGATCCAACAGAGTAAGACTCACAAGCAAAATTACATCCCCATTACTGTGAATTCTGCCAGGCAGGTATTATTGGTGTGGGGAATATAGCTGAACAAAAGTTAGTGGTATTTAGTATTATAAAACAGAGCAATTTTTTTAAAAACAGAAAAAAGAGGAAAATCATGATGGATGAGTAACAGTGCACGGTAAATGGTTCATTTATTATTGTGATCTTAACTGCTGCAGCCACAGAATTGGAGGGACTCCTTGAGGAAAGTCCATGGGAAACATGGCAAGAACAGGGCAGGAATATCCTGTCCATTGTTAAAGCTTCCAGTTGGAGATCACTGAGATTGCAGCTGAGAACAGATATTTGGTTTGTGGCTTTGGATAGGGCTAGCGTATATGGCTATCATAAAATATTTACAGAAAATGGGAAAGGACATCAAATGCAAAGTTAGACATCACATAAATGATAATTCTTAAATAAACATTTAGGGATGAGATTTGGAATTGCTGTGTATTTCAGGCATGTTTTTAGGTTTCTTWTCTCTAATTCTGCAAGGTGGATTTTGAAATGGGGAAGTTGTTCACAGTAATAAAATTCAGATGCATCTTTTGATGTGTCATTTTGGAAGATATATGAAGAAAAAGAATGGTGTAACTTGCTGTTCTGACTTCTCAACAGCTCAGAGGTACTGTTTATTTGTTTTGGGACCAGTTTGCTCACAGAGGATTTTATGATGGTACAAATGAGAGAACTTGGGCTATCAGGACAAAGCTTATAGGAATGAGATTACTTTGTATCAGCTGACTTGTATTAAATTCAAATGCTTAATTTACATTTTTGGGGGAAGAGCTCAATAAATTAGAAAGTAAAATCGCTCCTTACAAAATCTAGAGAGCATGCTTACAGCACTCAGCTAAATCCATTCATCTGTTGGGATAGAGCTCATTGAGGAGAAAGGGGAGGAGATGAAGGACAGCACACGAACATTTTTTTTTTCCCCCTCCCTGCACTTCTTCCCTCTTCTGTCTTTTAAAGAAGTTTCACAATTCAGTGTAGAAGTGATTAAATTATTTCCAGAGGTTTTAACACSTGTACCTCCGAACCATCTCATGTGACTGAAGCTAGGAGACTGAACAAAAAAATGACCTAATGCAACTTTGCATTCATTGTTTCACACTGTCATCTGCTGCTGGGAGGCAGGGGAGAAAGCCATAGCAAGCTTTATATTATTCATTGTGCATCTTCACTGTGAATATTGGACATTGTTCATGCATAGAACAATAGAGAGTAATACAAGAAACTAATGGAAAAGCTGCTTGCTGTTTGTTCTCTTGTGCGCCTCCTTTCGGATTATTGTATGGAAAGAGGGGAAAAGGGGAAATTCTAATTTTTGTTGTTGTTGTTGTTAAAGAAGGTTCTTCTCTTGTTTGTGTTTTTATTTTTAAGGCACTTGGTGCCATTCACTTTCATCATAAATAGTTCAACAAATGGCTTCCTTCTGCAAAATAAGAGATGGGCTGTTAATGATTGTTTGAAAAACATACTTTAGTAAGAGGAAAACATTTAGTAACTAAAAACATTGGCTTGAAGAAACAAACCTTGAAGCTTCAACTTTTGCTACAAGGGTTGGTATCTATCTTATTTAAGAGTTGCTATATGAGAACTTTTTTTTTTTCTCTCTGGTAAAATGCAATTGTAGAAGCATAGCTGAAAAGCAGGGGTAATATATGTGGACAATTATCCAGGTGGATTGGAAAGTTTTATTTTTCACTTCAAATTATCAGGGTTTTTTTATATATGTATTTTATGCAATTTACTAAACTTATGACAAGTCTATGCTGATGTATCAGGGGATTGGAAGCTCCTAATCCATAATGGCTCTTTGAGAAAACCTCAACTATCAAAGTGGTTATGAGATGCCAGGAAAATAAGGATTTTTTTTTCCTCATTTTTCTTGTACTCTAGGGAGTACAAACCATTTCCGGAGCCCTTTGACAATCCCATTAAGTATGACAAAGTATGAAAATGAGGCCTGATGGAAAAATGAGCAGAGTATCTGTATCAATTCTTCATAATTGGATGCACCAGTTCTGTATTGGACTATTCTTTTTTTTCCATATTCTTAGCTTGATAAATGGCTTCCAGAAATAGCCAGTTGACTGTATATTGGTGTAATCTTGTTAAAGGTGTCAAACACATAAAGTCCACAATGGAAGGAAATCACATGGTCATAGAGAAATCCAAACTGCGTTTTTCTTCTGCATGGATTGTTTCTAAATTAGTTCTCACAGGACACTATAAGATTTTGAGTTATATTCCTGATGTTGTAAATAGAAGTTTACAACAGGGAAGGGGTAGTTAGTTTGATTCTGTGGGATTTTTTGTTTGTTTGTTTTGTCTCCTTCCGTTAGTCTTCTTGGTGATTTGGCATCTCATACATCCTAGTTGTCTGTCTGGTTGAGTTTAATAAATTAGACAACACTTCTGTGGAGCTACTTGAAGCTAACATTATTTTTAACTAACATTGTTAAGTTCTTCCGATAACTACAAAAATATATCACAAAGTAGGGGGGAAAAGACCTTAGAGACCTATCTCACCAATGTTTATATAGAATCATAGAATCATATAGATTGAAAGAGTTCTCTGGAGGTCATCTAGTCCAACTTCGTGCTCAAAGCAAGTCCAGTTAGAGCAGGTTGTTCAGAGCTGCGTCCAGTCGAGTTTTGAGTATCTGCAAGGGCGGCGATTCCACAACCTCTTTGGGTACCTGTTCTAGTTTTACTGTGACAGTGGTCAAATACTGTTTTGTTTTGTTTTTTTCCTTTTTATCTAAGTGGAATTTCCCATGTTACAACTTATTTCCGTCATCTCTCATGTTGTCCTTGTGTACCTTTGAGTCTGGCTCCATCTTCTCTATGTCCTCCAGTCGGATATTTCGACACAGCAGGAAGATCTTCCCTTAGCCTTTTCTAGGCCAAACAAACCCAATTATCTCAGCTTCTCCTTGTATGCCACGTACTCCAGCCCCCGACCATCTTGAGGGACTTGCTCTGGTAGGTCGATGTCTCTCTTTTTTTTAATCTTCTTTTTTTCTACTGGGGAGTCCAAAAATGGACACAGTACCCTAGATGTGATCTTAGAAGTGCCAAATAGAGGGGAATGACCACTTCCCTTAACCTGCTGGCTACTCTCTTACTGAAACATCATGATATGCAGTTGACTCATATCGTGATGACAAACTGTTGGGCACACTGAGTCATTCTTCAATTTGCTGTCCACTGGTACACCCAGTCTTTTTCTGCAGAGCCATGGACTGCACTGTTGCATGGGGTTATTCTATCCCACATGCAGAGCTTGACATTTGCATTCATTGAACTTCTTGAGCTTCCTTGCCAGCCCATTTTTTGAGATTGCCTAGGTTCCTTTGACTCGCAGCCCTCCAGTGTATTGACCACTCCACCCAGTTTGGTATCTTCCTCTTACTTGCTGAGAGTGCACTCTGTCCCACCATCCAGGTCATTAATAAAAACATTGAACACTACTGGCTTGTCAGTCTTTGAGGGATGCGCCTGGTAACTGGCTGCCCTCTGGACTTTGTGCTGCTGATCTTCATCCTTTGAGCTGGGTGACCCAGACAATTTTTCACCCACCACCCTACTGTCCACTGAACCAGTTCATATCTGCCCAAATTTGCTCCAAGGTTACTATGGGAGACCATGTCAAAAGCCTTATGGAAGTCAAGGTATACAATACTCACTGCTCTCCTCTTGTCCATAGAGCCAGTTGTCTCCTTCTGGAGACCAATGAAATTGGTCAGGTGTGATTTGCCATTGTTAAATCCATGTTTGCTTTTCCCTGTAAACCTCATTATCCTTCATGTGCTTGAAAATGGCTTTCAGGAGGAGTTCCTCAATAACCCTCTCAGGGACTGAAGATAGACTGACTGTCCTGTAGTTCCCAAGATTCTTTTCATACCCTTTTTGAAGATGGTTATGACATTTGACTTTTTCCAGCCATCAGGAGCCTCTTCCAATTACCACGACTTTTCATAGATGATAGAGGCCTTGCAATGACATTAGTCTGCTCCCTTAGCACCCTTGATTGCATGCTGTCTGGTCTCATTGACTTGTATATGCCCAATAGTTTTAAGTGCTCCCTAATTGTGTCTTCTCAACTGTTGGCAATGCTTCACTTCAGCAAACTCCGTTAGTAGGGTTTGGGACCAGGGAGGCTTGCAGGCTAATTTTATTAGTGAAAATGGACAAAAAAAGCATCAAGTAACTCAGATTTTTCCACATCCTTCATCACTGTGGGTCCAGCCCCACTGAGCAGTTTGCATGGCCAAGGTGACTATGCTTATTTAATTTCTATTGTAACTAATAAGATATTTGCTATTTTCCTTTCTTCCACTGAAACATGAAAACTTTAAACCCAAGAGGATATTACTGATAGTTTCCTAATCAGTTTCTGGCAATATATTGTACAGACAAAAGGAATGGAAAGTTTTTCAGGCAATGAAAAACAACTTTCTTTAAACAACAGAGTATTGAATGCTTGGCAAAGAGGAAAAGAAAAAAATCCATTAAAACATGACACCAGTGTCATTTAATATATATTGTCTGAGCAATTTTTCTTACTCTGACCCTGTCTCCAATGTTTGTATTCATCTAATGTCAGAGGAAAGGCATTCTACTTAGAATTCTTACTTGGAAAATGTGAGAGGAAGTTTGAACAGGCAAAAGAGTAGTTTTGAGGAAAAACTTCTAATTTTACTGGAAGACTGTTACTGCTTTTGCCTATGCAACCACACCCAAAAACCTAAGTGAATTGAAATGAACCCTAATACTTAAACAAAACAAAACAAATCTGCCCTCCCCCAAAGTTTCAGTTGAGGACTGGGATTCAGCTGTGGCTGTTCAGGAATAGGGAATGAGAGAAGGCTATGGCACATCAGAAACACTCCGATTTTGACTACTGGAGCCCAAACAGAACCTCTCCCCAGGGTTATTTCTCTCCAATTATGGTTTGATACCACCGTGTTGCACAGCTTAAGATGCATTTGTTTGTCATTTTGCTATCCTTGTAAACTACAAGTCTTGATTTCATTCAGTACCTAGAGAGATTTTGTATATATTTCAAATTATCTTTATTTTACTTGTTAGAATGCTACAATCTGAAATGTTTCTTTTAATTTCAAAACTCTTCAATATGGTTGTTTAAACTTTAATAAGGAGCCATGTGTCATTCCTTTTGCTTTAGAGTTCTAACTAGTCAATACTGCGGATGTTCCTTCACATATCTGAGGTCTTGTCTCCTTTTGGAAGCGCTGTTACCCTACTGTATTGATGCACAAGTTACTCTTATTTTGCTTACAGTCCATACACTGTAGTTTTTGCTTTTCTGACTTGATGTGTTCTTGTTCCTGTGCTAATAAGTGCTGCTCTGGGGAATATATATATATATATATTTTTTTTTCCTCTTAACCCCTTCACTCCCCCTCACT
>NW_020451073.1:155647-204090 GCF_003343035.1 Apteryx rowi
CCCCAAGTATCCAGGTTTTGAATGTGTGAATGTAAGGAGTAATTCTACCTTGGGCCAAGTGATCCAGTCCATCTCTTCAATTTCTAGATTGTATGAACAAAGATAAGTTAAAGGTGGGTCATGGAGCAGATTGAATCAACATATCATGACTTTTAATGAGCTGAAAATGTAAGGCTAATTTGCTTGTAAATTCAGACTAGCTGGAACTGTGCATGGTCTGTTGACAAAGAATAAGGTATTTCAGCAAAGGTATATATCAGATCGCAGCACAGGATGTAGGGGTTCTGCACCAAAGATAGAATTCACAGGGAAATAAAACTTTGAGTAGACAAAATAATTACCAAGGTACATGTTGGAAAGGTTTTCTGGAAGCATTAAGTATGTAACCCTGTGCTTATACTATCTTCAAAGGTAGGGCAAAAAAGCAGATGATGTACTCATCTTGAATGCAGCCATCTGGCTGCATGTTTGCAGCCCGGTCTGGCATGGTACTTGTCACTGCCATGAGAAAAATTACCTGTGCCTGTGCCCCTGCTCCTCTTTAATGTGCCTAACAAGAATACATACAACCATCTGCTTCTGTTTGTTGTTATTTTGGTATTTTGTTTCCCTGGCTTTAACAACAGTAGAGGTTGTAAGTCAGACATTCAATAGAAATATGAAATAAAAAGAGATAAATAGTCAAACCAAGACAGAGGAGCAGGCAGAGGATTTTAGTAGTCTGAATCCATTCATATAACCATTAGGCATAGTATAGATTTCTAATGTTTTTATTCACATTACTAGAAACCTATTACTTCCGTGAGTACAGCTTACATTTAAGGTATTGGGTCTTGCTTTTAAATAGCTCAAGAACTACTTCAGATATTGTACTGTCCTGCTCTTGCAACATAAATGTTCTGTGTTCTTTGAGGAAATTCACCCAGCCTTGCTGGCTGGGCACCCAGACTCATGTTTGAGAAAGCATTACTTCAGTTGTCAGTACTGTTGATTTGCATTGGTACCATCAAATAAGGTGAACCTTAGGGAGATTCTGAAAATGGGGCGTGTGATTTAATGGGAGAGATTCAATACTCAGTTCACCAAAGATACTTAGTTTTTCTGTCACCAGTGTTTTTGTGCTTCCATCTTACATAGAGGTATATAAAAATCTGGCTTCTAGGTCAGAAAAGTGGATAAATCCTTAACTGCAGCGTGCTGTAGATAGCAATTAGAGGTGAGAAAATGTTGTCAGCTTTCTTTTAACAAATTTTTCATTAATATATTTTGACTTTGTCTTGAGTGTTTGTCTCTAAATTTGGGAGGGAAGGGGTGAGGGAGGGAGAGAAAGATGAAGCTGAAGTACTATATGTATTAGAACACATATTTGTTTGTTCAGCTGTTGCAAGCTTTTCTTGCATTTACTTCTAGAGGGCTGACAGGTGAGATCTACCAAGGGTGGCCCTTCCTGTGGTGGAAATGCATTTTGCCACCCTCATGTTCTGTAGGAATTCTGGTAATCTTCATTAAAATCCAGGATTTTCTATGTTCACTGGGCATGCTCCAGCCCAGAGTTTGGCAGGAAGTTTTCCCAGCGTTTGACCCTGATACAGCCTCATAACTGTTGGCTTGCCTGTGTTGTCTTAATTTGGCACTGTTTTCATATGCTTTATGGTCAAGTTTTTTTTATTGTCATCATCAACTCTTGCTTGATTATGTGGTGCTGAAATATCCTCCAGTAATAGAAAACCCAATTAACACAGGCACTGTGGTGCCCAATACAAAAGTGGCTGTGTGGCAGGGAGCTAACAGGGTGAGCTACACTCGTTCTGAATTCGGCAGAAACTGCTGGACACATCTGCTTCTCAGTGCTGGGGATTTGGGGTTGTCTTTTGAATGCTTGAGGTTTGAATTCAACGTGAGCTAGAAGACTGGTGTGAGTATCAGTACTGAACTGCACCCAATCTGATGAGCACTACTGGAGCACTGCAATGGGATAAAGTCACCTGCCTGGCTTTGCAGCAGCTTAGATAAAGCCTTGTTTTTTTTACTCTGCTTGGATCATCTTTATGTTGCACTCCATGCTCCCGTGGTAGAGAAGTGCTGTAGGGAGGTTAAAGCTGTCATCCTGGAAGGCCACCTCAGGTTGAGGGGGGCCTCGGGTACCAAAATCAATTGTATTGTTTCAGCTACTGAAATTAATGAGTTGGCCTTTGGAGATGGGAAGGAGCTCACACACGGTGCTGTAATTGAGCTGCTGAGCCTGCAGGGACTCAGCGCAGCTTTGCATAGTGCTGCTTCATGGCATAGTTCAACTGAACTGGCAGCTTACAGAAGGTAGAGTTGACAGGACATGTCTGACCACTTAATTTTTCTGTTTCCATGGTGTTCTATCTGGAAGTAGATGGTGTTTGGCTAACTAGTATTTTCTAATTTTTTGAGTACTTAAATCATGCAACTAGAACATTCTGTTGCACCTTTTTAGGTGTCATGATTGCTAACTAAAATCAAGGTGATGTAAGTGATACTTATCAAAATGCCTTTTTGATACACTGAATTTTATTCCACCTGGAGGAAAAAAACAGCATTGAAAGTGTAATGCTAATCATTGTAATTGTTGAAAGCATTAGTGTCACATGGAGTGATAAAGGTGAAGGAATAAAAACAACAACAAAAAAGCCCCAAAGCCCAAACCAGCCCCTCTGATGTTTAAAATAGTGGAAATGGTTTCTCTTGTGAATGTGTAACATACCYAGAATGTATGGGTCAATGTAATGATTTTCTGAAAACTTGTTGGTAACTAACTTTGATAATCAAAGAATGGAGCTAGTGGATAGTCATGAGAAACAGTTCTACTGTATTTTGTTTGAGATTGTAGGTATCTTTCCATATCATGCATAAAAACAAACCACTTCTGCAGAATACAGCCACCAAGGATTTACTTAACTGGCCACTGGATGCCACTATTGCTCTGCAGAAACTGGCAGAGGGAAGCTGATTTTTATGACTAATATTGCAATGGCTGCTCCAAGATCAGAATCATTTTATCACTTGTTTCTATGCCAGGATAAAGGGTGGGTAAAGTACTAGATGAAATATAAACTTCATATTACCTTTTTGAGGGATCAAACACAGAAAGGCTGTTCATTTGTGTTTGACGCACATTAACATACATTAGATTTCAGTGTCATCCATAGCAGCATGCTTTGTAATGAAAAGATCATCTTTGTGACTGGCCTTTTTCAAACTCTCTCTTTAATCTGTTCTGCCGCTTGTCTTTGCTACATTGGAATAGCTTGCAGAAGGAAATATCTTTTGCTAACTTAAAACTGAAAATCCTAGCACTAAGCAAACCTGTGACATCTGTGGCAATTTTAGAAATCGTGATCATATGGGCAGAATTCCAGAAATGCACAGGGATTTCGAATTTGAGAACAGTGGCTTCTGTCCTTATGTCTGGGAGTTCATACCTGAGGAAGCGGTGCGGAGATGAGATTATTCACTCTCCTCACTGTGTTAAGGTATTTGTCAAGGAGATGCTTTTAACTTACTGATGGCCATCAGTTTCTGAAATGAGGGTTTACATCACTTTTTAAGAGATGCCTTGTGCTGGTGAAGGCTCAGAAATGATAAAGTTGCTGACCTGGTCACTATTCCTACAAAGATTAGTCAGTGGGATACTTAAAGGAGCAAACCACTGTTTACCTCATTCTCTAAATTCATTCAACAAGGAGAAACTGGGTTAGGCAAACGTAACTGCCGCATTGAAACACTTGAGAGGGAAAGTATCCCTTCTCTCTTCCATGTCAATCCAACATGCTATCTCATGGCATATTGAAATATGAATCAGTATGAAATATGTGTGAAATATCATTCATTTTCAGAGAAACAACCTCTGGGCAAGTAATCAGTGGATGAAATGGAACTGAGGGTGACTTAATTATTCAGCCTTAGCCTTGCCATGCTTTTACTTTGATCCTAGAAAAAGTAACAGCTTTTCCCTTTCTGTATGCCTTAGAAATAACGTTGGCCTGGAAGTAGCTGTTTTAATACTTTGAAGGAGGCAAGTCACTTCTAAGAAGTTTTATTAGCCAATTTGGAGAAATGAGTTAAAAGAAGTTTCTCTAAGATCCTTCCAACATAGGGGAAGTGAGAGGTTGTTTAACAGCAGGGACCATTTGTTGTGTTGTAGAGGAAGGGTTATAAAAAGAAGTTTGTGAGGCACTGGATTAAGTTTAGTTGAGATTTCCATATTTCTAAACTGCATTTCTTCCACACAGCAGTGTGTGAATCCAAGAACGCAAGCAGGGATTCTGAGATTGAACTAACTGGCTGGCTCGTACTCAGTGACCAAAGCATTGCCCTGTTCAGCAGCCAGATACTCTGAATCCTAATTCTGGTCATCTTAATGCACTGTGCACATTTGTTCTACTTACCATAAGGAGCTGTAAGGACCCTGAAAGCATCCCCCCTCTGGGAACTTTGGCTGGCTGGGTTAAGAGAGAGCCTAAAGACAGTGCAGCTGAGGGTAGGGCCTCCTTCTCCCTGGTGATCTTAGAGAGAGCACTGCCTGATAGCAAACATCTCCGAGACATAGTACATGTAGCTCACAAATGCTATCATGACTCCTTGCTCCGTGGCCTCTTTTGTCACTTTCAGCTCCAGCAGAGCTTCTGCCTTCTTAAATGCCCCTCTGCACAACCACGTCTTCAGCTTTGCGAGGCTCTCCCCTGTCTCAACTCGCAGATGCTTCTCCTCTGCACTGCGGATAAGGAACAGTCCCATGAGCTGCACAGGGACACTGCATGCTGTGTGGTGTCCCTGCCCTATGACCACCAGCTTTCCTACCACAACACAAGCACCAACAGCCAGCAGGGGCCCAAGGGCACTATGGGGCCCTCTACACCTGCCCTGCCACAGGAACTGCAAGACTCAGAGCTATGTCCCTCTTGCAGGCCCTCCCTGCTGGCTATGGCTGACTGCCTTCCCTCGGTGCCAGCTTCGCTGAAAAGGTGAGCTGAGCACAGCAGTCTCCAGCTCCATGCCTCGACCCTCCACCGCAGCTCCCTCCTCCTGACAAAGAGAGGGACTCCCTCCAAAACATCTCACTCAGCTCACCAATGCTGTTGCGGGTCCTTGCTCTGTCTGCCCTTGCTGCCCTCACAGCTGCATGCCCTTCTTCCCAGGCTGTGCTGCTTTCCCTGCTGCCTGGGCTTCAGCTTCCCTCATGCTGTCCCTGCGAGCCCAGGAAATGTTGCTGTCGCCAACCCAGGGAGTCCAGGCCCATCTCCACTTCCACAGGTCTCCTTCTGGTGCTGCAGCTTGGTGAGCAGGTTCCTGTTGAGGCGCGGGAGCCTTCTCCCACTCCCGCTGACCATGCTGGCCAAGGCAATGGCCTATTCCTGCTCTCAGAGGAGGTTGTCTGTGCAGAGAAAGCGGCTGCGCTGGGCCCCTCTGCCCCTGGGGACGGTTTCCTGCGGGATCCTGACCACCAGAGCCTTGAGCAAGCAGAAACCTGCTCTCCCCGTCGATGGCCGCCATGGGTGCTCTGCTGGCGCTCCTGCTCCTCTGCCAGCCTGCCTGCCTCTGAGCCCTGCCCGGCCTGCCAGCCCTGCCTCATCAAGGGCTGCGCTTGGTGAGGCGCTCCGTGACCTCACAAGGCAGGCCCAGTGGGWCCGCTGCTGGCCAATCAGCTTGCTGTGCTAGTCGTGACATCACAATCGGCACCCCTGCTGGGTCACCTTTACCCCGCCCACAAGCTCCCCTCTCTCCTGGGCTCCTCCTGCCTCTCCCCTTTGCTCTGGCGGTTTCAGGGCCTCTTCCTGGGTGCTTTGGGCCCAGGGGCGTCTGTCGCCACCCGGCTGCTACTGCCTGTCACCCGCTCTCTGTGCAGGTCCCTGATGAGGCCAAAGTCTGCTCTCCTCGAGTCCAGCATTGTGGTCCTGGTTTTTGCCCTGCTCCCTCCTCACAGGAGCCTCAACTCCACCAGCTCAGAGGCCATGCAGCCACTCTGGATGCGAGCAGCATTTCCCCTGGCACTACGGCTGGTGCCCATGAGGATAAGCAGTAGCAGGGGCAAGAGCCAGAGAGCTGGACGAGCCTTGGCGCTCTCTCCACATCTGAGCCCCTGGCAAACAGCAAGCCCCCCTCAACAGCAAGGCAGCTCCAAAAACAGAGGGCTTCCTCAGATGCTGCTGCCTGGCTCAGGCGTGGTGGCTCGGATGCCTCCAGCTTGCACCACTGCACTTGAGTCTGTTGATGCCTGGCTGCTCCTTCCAGTCATCCGTTCTCTTTGCAGGGAGGCCTTTTGCTCCCTGCCCTTGGCCAAACAGCCTGAGTGTGTTAGGTTCCTGTTCTGGCTGAAGGTATCTCTTGATGGGCGTCAGCAGGGGTAGCCCTTTCTGCATTGCTCACCTGCTACCCTCTCTGTGTACCCTTGGAGCCTTCTCTCTCTCCCATGCTGCGCCCCCCAGGACGCCATGGCCAAGGTGTCCTCTGCCTCCTTGCTCTGGGGCTAGTGTGCCTCTTTGTCCCTGGGTGCTAAAAACAAACAATGCCTTTGGCCTGCCTCCCTGCTCTGCTCTTTCTCAGCTGGCTGGCAGCAGTGTGCTCTCCCTGCCTACTCAGCCAGCGAGGAGCTACATTCCTGCAGCATGGCTGTGCTGGGCTCAGGCTCAGGAAATTTCTTCCAGAAGGCAGGTTTCTCAACCTTCAGACATGGTCCTGCTAGCTTTGTGTGTTTGTGTGTGCTTGTGAAGCCAGGCCTTCTTTCTCACTATTGCTCCGTGCCTTGATAACCAAAATCACAGCGCATGAGTTTGGCCTGTGTGTGTCTGGGAGGAACCGTTTCTGGTGCTGACTGGCAAGGAAGTGGGAAGGAAACAGGTGGTGTCCGTTGTGCTTGTGACCAGGGCAGAGCCCTCAGGCAGAAGTGGTGCAAAGTACTACAGGTTGCTTTCGCTGGATGCTGCCCAGTTTGGAGTCTGAGGCTGAGGAGAGGAGCTGGGCCACGGTGGGTGCGGAAGCAGCTATGGTTCAGAGAGACCCTGGTGCAGCTGGCAGGATGGTGAGGGTCCTGGTGCAGTAGAAGAGCAATTCTGCTCATGGTCTCTTGCAGAAGTGGGTTCCTGGGAGGTAGAAGAAGCTGAGAAATGGGTTGGGGTTGCTGGGGAGGGGCCAGCCGGCTGCTAGAGTATCTCCTTTGCTGAAGGCTGTCTGCATATATTTGGGGAGAAACTGCAGTGCTGCAGAGCCGAAGGTCTTCAGCCTCACCCCCTTGCATTGCCTTGGGAAGCAGAGCGGCAAGCACCTTGGCTCTAGCTACTGCTGCTTAGCAGAGACCACCGTGGTGGGAGGAGGAGGGGAAGGGATGATGAAGTGACGGCAATTGTACAAAAGATGAGGAAGACTTTGCCTGCCCTCTCTTTAGGATGTGCCTTTTCATAGTCAAAATACTGTTTTGCAAATCTCCTGGTGCTGACATGCAGTCCTGGGTTTGAAACATGTGTTTCTCCAGCCAGGAGGTTACTGCTGTTAGCATGCCTGTGGAGCAAACTCCGCTCTTACCTGCCCCCTCCACCCCTGGAAGCTGAAATGTGCCTGGTTGGAGACCTCCTAATGGCTGTTGGTGGTTGCTGGGAACCTGAAAGGCTGTTAGTGATGGCAGGTGAGAGCTACCTCGTGTTGACAAAGGGCTGTAGTTTTCAGGGACCATCTTCAAGGTAGGACTGGATTTGCTGGGAAATTCCCTGTCTATCTGTTGCTTCCTGCCCCTTCCCTGCCCTTTGCCTCCCTTCAATAGTTTTACTGAGAGTGCAGTGTTTGTTGCTCTCCCTTTGCATAACTTCCCACTGCATTTTGGGGGATGTTTTGTTCAATCTTTTTTGAAAATGAGATTAAGTTCTGTGGCACCTGCTGTATTCTGGATTATTTTATTGTGACCTCTAAATCTGCTAAAGAGTGAGTTTGGAGGGACCTCAGTCCATAAGTTTCCCCTGCGTGACAAACTGGCCTTACAGAGTGGCCCTGAATATCATGGTGCTGTATGTAGTCTATTTAACCTTGCAGTTCAGTTAACGCTGTTTTTTTCTCACTTTTAGTAGCAGGTTATAGTCTTATATTCTTTTGAATTTTAGGTAAATATGAGCTTATGATTTTGCTTCCTGTGTTCAGAAAAGGTCACAAAGACTGTTGCTAGTGGCAGCCAACTTTAGCTAATCTTTCAGTCTTTTGGCAGGCAGCCCAAAATAAGTAAATTGAAAAAGCATACCCTGATGGAGTCAGGTTTTCTCATGTTCTGTTACCACCCCTCCGCTTCGCCCTTTTCTGTGCTCTTCAGATGCTGCTGTGTAAAGACAGGAGAGAACTTTTTATCAGCTGGAAGCTAAAGAGTAAAAGTAGCTTTTAGTTCTAGTTTAGAAAACTGGATACTCTTTCCCCCCAAAAGCCTGCATCAGCATAATCTGAATTTTCATACAGGTTTTCTCCTGTAAATAAAAAACAAACTTCAAACAGACTGACTAGAAAGATGTTCTCCTCTGAAACTGAGAAAAGCTGAGTTTTTTTGTAATGTCCCTGATGTTCAGAAGCATGATTTGTAAAAGCAGTATAATGATTTTCTGTAACCACCTAGAAATGAGACTGATAACTAAACTGGGAGAGGGAGAATCTTTAGCCAGTGTTTATGTAAGTGTCCAGGAAAATCTGTGGCATTTTTACCAATTTGCTTTCAAAATGACTTTTTAAAAGTTTTCCTTGCTGTGTGTGAATTTTTTCAAACTGCTTTAGAAAACAGTAGCTAAGCCTATGGAGTGCACAGAATACACTGGGGGGAATACAAGTATTCTTGTTTAATTTTTTTGCACTCTCAGTTTGGATGTAGACAAAACAAACCAACAGAAAGAAATATGAATTTGAAAAAGATGTCTCTCTCTTAGTTCCTGGTGTATTTTTTTTCTCAAACATTTTCTGTTCAAATAGTACAGTTCTTCTTGTCAGGCAATAAAAAAAAAAAAGAACTTTTTTGAAGGAGCAGTCAAGAGCTAATCCAGGCATCTGTTAAAACTCTCAAAAAGCAGAAACACTTTAAATATGCCCCAGGTCCCAGTTGTTACTTCACAGGAACTAAAGGATTCCCTAAGCTCAGCTAGACCCTATACCTGACTTTTTTCTTTGAAAGAATTTCCACAGAATCTTGAGGCTCTGTGCTTAATGTTGCTGTTCAGCATCAGGAGTCTTTGGCAGGGGTGAGCCACACATTAGTTAAACACTGTTTTGTCATCAGTCAAAACCCAGATGAAAATTTTGCTTGGATAATGCTACAGTAGCAGATAAAGGGACAGATTTATTCTGTTGAAACTCAAGATGTGAAGACTTCCATGTACAGCCCTCTAACCGTCAGATAGATTGAGAGGTTCTGCCACACTTCAAAACAGATGAAGACCTTTTGGCCTCCACCTCCATAGACTTGTATCAATAGTTATCCCTTCTTACTTACTTTTCACAAGGTGCCAAAAGCCTCTCCTGGGTGTCTTSCATTTGGAATTTGTATATGATGAACAGTCACAGTGATTTGATACCTTTTTCATTAAGAATGTAAACATGAGGATGAAGAGCTCCATGTGGGATCAACTCTTCTCCAGGTTAGGAGAGTTTGGGCAGGAAGACCTTAAATTAGGCGCAGATGCAAAACTTAGAAGTGTGGTCTTGCATGGTAGCCTTCAAGTCACACAATGTTAAAGCTATTAGCTAGTGGCAGACATCTCTTGAAGTGACACGTTGCATTGGGGCTTTGAATTACATCTGCCTTTTTGGGCAGAGAGAAAGACTGCGTATTGCTGGCAAAATGGTTCAGAAAGAAGCCATCATCCACAATTAAGGAGATAGATGGCAAGCACTTAGGATCTGGTTTGAGTTGCGGTCAAGCAGAGACTGCCATCAGAGCAACAGGTTCAAACATTGTTTATTTTAGTGGATTTTTTCCCCAGGCTATACATGACATCTGAAGCTGCTTTTGTSTCTTATTGCATTATACTGACAGGCCAGCTAAAGCTAACTCTTGACCCTTTGGTGAGGAGAACTTAAGAGATGATCAGAGAGGAACTAGAGGTAATACTAGTTCTGGAAGTGATTTCTTCAGCCCAGCAGTATTGGTCTTTCAGTTTGTCAGGCTAATGTAGTTCTGTGTAAACTCTAAATAAGGGGCCAAGGGTGAGATCCTTGTCTAAAAGCAACTCCCAAGCTAAGGAGGTGGGGAGCCCTGCTGAGACTTCCTATCAGAGCTGCTTGGGAGAGCCACTGCTGAGGTGTCCCCCTGCTCTTTCTTCATAGCAGTCCTTATCAGCAAGGTGCCTTGAGTGCAGGGACCTGAACCCCTGGCAGGAGGGAGTGCGCCCTGGTTGCTGACACTGCTGAGAAACGTGTTTGCAGCACTAACATGGCAGTGTTGCAGCTATTGCCCTCAGCCACATGGTGATATGGACTCTACCAGACCATGTAAAAAGGAGGGATAAGAAACTCCCTGGGGCAGGGGGTGTCCACAACTGAGACCTAACTAAGAAAATCTGAATCCCTCTGCAGAGGAGTGGGAGGACCACACTGAGAGTGAGCTTATCTCCTTGCAGAAATGTATGCTTTTTCTCTTGACTCCTCAGATCTTTTTGATGGAAGGAAGAATTTACTTTCTTCAAACAAGAAGATTTTTTTCACGGACATCTTGCAGAATGAGAGGAAAAGGAGGTGTTTTTTTCTGCAGGAGGATAGGTCACAGTAAGAGAGACCATTGTAAAGTCAACTGGTTGCTCTGGCAAATGGTAGAAAGGTGAGGATGAGAGGATTACCACTGGGCACTGCAGTGTTCCTTTTTAAGGACAGGGAAAATGTTTAATGGGAGCTGTTTCCTATCCCAAGGAGACTGTGATACACTGACAGTTGTAAAAGATTCATGCAGTATATGCTTGAGTATAGTCACTGTCACTCAAAGCAGGGATGTTTGTTGCTTGTGCTGCTCAAACAAGTGTGAAAAAAGTACAGTCTAGGTTTGTTTTTTTTTAATTACCTTAAATTATAATGAGAGACAGTTACAATTATATTCAAAGCAGAGGCTGAAATACAATATTAGTTTCATTAAGTGATGCTTGGGATACAGTGCAGTCCCAATGTATCACAAAAACATCTTTATGTTTCATCTGAAGTTGTTTTTTTTTTCTTCCTTGCTTTCTTTCTTGTCATAGGTAGCTATTATATCTACAGACAAAATTGTTGCCTCTTGGAGATTAGGGCCATTCCAGGTTCTCTTTTTATCTTCTCAGCAAATGAGGGAGTGCAAGTGGGAAGTTCTCATGGCACCTCTCTCGATTCTTCATGGTGTTGGTGTCCCAGCAGTAGGCACATACCAACAGCCAGCAAGGCTGGTGCAAGAGCGATGCACAACTGTCATCTCTGATGTTTCACCGTCAGCAAAAGTTTCAGCAATGACCAGCAATAGGAAATTGGGGGGTGGGGAGTGATTGAGCACAGATACCTAGCAATTTCCTGATCATGGACTGGGGCACTAAGAAGGGAGGAGATGTGGCAAAAGCTGCAGTGAGTGGGGTGGAAGAGCTATGGTGCTGTGAAAAAGGGGAGCAAAATCTCTGCATGGCAAACAGCCCAATATCTTGGATGCTGGCTGACAACACATGGAAATGACAGCAATTATGGCTTAAAAATTGCTAGAAACACACATCCTGTAATGCTCAGAGCAGGCCATTCAGTGGCCTCCTGTGGAGCAAAGAATATCTTGCAAAGAAAGGAAACTTTTTTGTTAAAATCCCTTTTTCCTTATTTCTCTAGAACTATTGTATATAACTGTATTGTTTTATTGACTATCTATAGTGCTTAAAATCTCAGCCAGCACAGCTTTCAATCCTGCTGTTCATCCTTCACTGGTCCAGATATCTAGGGCTTGGTTCACCTGTGCTGTAAAATAATAAAAAAAAGCTTCTTGTGGAATTATTTCGAGTTTTCACTGCAGTCAGCTGAAATGCTTGTTTTTCTTTAGAGATCTGAGTAACTCCTCCTTCTTCAGAAAAGCATTTCAGAAATTACAGCTAACTTATGTTGCATTTCAGTAGAAGCATTTATCTTTATTTACACTTAATTTCTAAATATTTTGTTCTTTTAGGCTTAAGGAAATGAAGTGGGCAGTATATTTGTGAGAAAACAGTTTTAAACAGAAACTGGGTGAATGTGTGTTGGTACACTGTTTTGTGGTTAATTCCCAGATAATGTGAATATATTCAAGATATATTCTAGAGCACTTGGTCGTTTTTACAAAATGAACCAGGCTCTTCCTTTCATCCTCAGAAGTTCTCTGTCAGTCCCTGATCCTTTGGCAATTCTGCAAGAGGCTACACAAGAAGCACAAACTTTGTGTGGGGGCTGATATGCTTTGGAGATAGACTTGTCATGCTGCAAGATAAGGAAGTGGCTTGTTTTCTCTCCTTTGAATACACATTTGCTGTCCTTTAAACATAATTTTTCTAATGGTAGACCTTTGTTGGCAAATAGTCAAGTTTTAACTCTTGCATTAGTCTTCCAAAATGTGTCAGTCATGACAGAAATGCCTGTGTTCAGTTCTTGAAACTGCTAGATAATTTTATCATCAAAACATGTCACGAAATGGCAATTACTGAACCTTGACATTATACAGAATGCCATCTTTCCAAGAGGCAGTAGTGGAAAACAGCTGTTCCATTTTAGGTCCTTACTTTCTCATTGTAAACCCTACAAATCAGAGAGTTGGTCTGTTTGTGAAGTTTGAGGGGAAGGGTGTTCTCCTTTTTTTCTTAAGCACCCTATTACTTTAATTTTTTAAATCTAAGAAAATTACTGTATATGTGTTCATTGCACCTAGTTAAACTTTTTGGATCCCATTCAGATGCAATGCCCATTCTAACATCTTAACTTTGTTGGCAAAAATGATTGTAAAATACCAGTAAATGTGTATGTTTCTTTTGTTTGGTTGGTCCTTGCTAGGGAACATGTTTTCTACAAGCCTCTGTTCTGTTTTCTTTGACCTTCTATTCTGGTAAAGATGCAATAAGCAAGTAATTGTGTGCAATAAGTGTGCACAATTATTCAGTTGATAAATCATATTTTGTCCCTTTAAGTCAGTTGTTCAGTGGTGTACATTGGCAGAGGTCTGACTTCAGTGGAGAGACTGATGTTGATTTATATTAAGTGAAGCTCTCATGTCTAGGTCCTTGTGCCATTGATTACAAAGGGAGCTAGGAGACGAATCTAGTTGCCTACTTCACATGATTGACTAAACAGTTGTTTTGGTTTTGTCTCACTGATTTTTTTTATTCTTAGAGTGTAAAACCACTCTTAAAATAAAGCAACCTGATGCCTTTCCCCATAGCCTTGAAGTGATAGTTAACCTTAAAACAGGAAGAGTTATGTTCTGAATGTTTACAACCCCCCAAAATTTCTTGGAGTGCAGAAAATTCAGTGCAAAGCTAAGTTCTTGTTCCTTTTTCTCTCTCCTGTCCAACAGAAGCTACATCCATTGGCTCCTATTCCTCAAATTCATGAGTTGGTTTTTTTTAGAAACAATAGACAATGGGCTGTCTTTCTTCTTTCCTTTCCTACATCAATTTAATTATATGTTTTCCAGACAGTACCACTGTTAGTTCAGCAAGGCACATGTGCATGTAGCAAAAGCTCTTGTAAAAGAAGAATGATTGAGATTTCACATTTCTGCAGAAGACAAACACAATAAAACCCATGCAGTTGGCTCATGCTTGCTCTGCTGTTCTAAAACTGTAAATGTTTTATGGAAACATTGGGATTTATATGTGCATTCATCCTTTAAGGAGAAGAATAAGTCCTAATCCGCTGGGGACTTTGCTTACCGGAGATGTAAATCCTCTGGCCTTTCTGCTCCTGCTGCATATAGCTTTCTGAAACTTGGGACAACTGTCACATCTGATCTCCACTGAACCCTAAGGCAGATGGCAACTTGAAAGGTGATTGCCTTGTCATTAAGTAGACTGCTTAAAAAATACCAAATAATAATGCAGTTACTGCAGTATGTTTCTGATTAGAAAAATGTCTATTTTGCATTCCTCAACTGAAAAGCATATTTAGTAATGCTAAGAGAAGCAATGAAGTGATCTTTCTTACATAGCAAAAACACAAGAAAATCTGATGTTGAGAGGTTGGTGTCCAAACTTTGATACATAAATGCTATTACCGATCATGTAATTACTGAAAGATTGACCTAGTTTTGTATGTCAAAGAAACCACTGGTAACAGTGAAATCCTTGCCATCATTTAAGTGGCCCAGTCAGATTGTGCCTTCTAGCTTGGAAATATCCCAGTGGTTTGGTTTTGGGAGAGTTGTTTTTGCCTTTTTTTTTTTTCTCGGAAAAGCTCTTGAGCCAACTATTAAATTAAAAGCTAACAGCTGACAGTTCTTTTCTTCCATCAAAGCTCAGAAACATGTAGCTATCTCCCTTTTCTATGAATTGTAAAGGGAAGGGAAGGAAAGCTATGCTAAATATCTGAGGAATGATGAAGTGAGGCAAGCTGTGCACTCTGATTTTCTGTATCAACAACATAACTCATCCATCACTATTACAGTTTGCAGCTGGGAATATTGCAGGGTTCTGACATGAACTGTAGTGGGAGATGGAAACATGCTGGTGAGTTGTCTGGCTAGTGTGGTTATGAGACCTCTGCTGTTACTGCATGTTGTAAATYCTTCTCTATTACTGTAAGGAAACTAGTAGTCTTAAACAAAAAGCCTGAGTGATTTCTGAATCTTGGAAAGGTCTAGACTGATGACCTGCCATTCCAGTTTTGGTTAGGTCTGTTTTTCAAAAGTTATCAGGAGTGGCCTATACACTGCAACTTCCTTTGCATCTTCCTAACCATGTTCTTCAGCCCACCCACAGAGGTAGCCTGTAGGCAGCATCTGAATTTGAAAACAAAGGGATGATGCCTTGCTGCCCTCTCTCACCAAAATGGGTTCCAGCAGTTCAAATATTCAGTATTTTTATTTCTTCCTTGCTCTTCTATTCGCTTTTACCTGTGCCTGCTGATTTGATTTTCTTCTTGCCTCCTTTTTTTCCTCCCAAACACTTCCTCTTTGCTTAACCCCCTGCCCTGCCAAAACATTTAACTTTCTGTCTTGTATTCCATCCTCTCCTACTTTTAACAGTCTTTATGTACTAGCAGTTCTCCATAATGTCAACTTTCTGGATCCAGTCCAGGTGGTGTTAGCTCTGTGCAGGGATCTAGGAAGCGGTGTGACCACAGTAAATGTAAATGAGCCACCTTTCTCACAGGAAAAGTAGAATGACTGAGATGTGGCTACCTTCTTCCAAGCCACTAGTGTGCAGCAGCTTCATTGCCATGTGATAGCAATGTTTAAACTATATGATGTATGATTTTAGTAGAGAGAAATAGCCTAAATGGAAATACAATTCTTGGAAACCTTTCAAACTAAGTTTTGAATTTCAGGGGTTTAGAGAAGTTCATAAGCTTCTTCCCTAAAATTCAGAGTTTTAACATTTTAGTTACAGTTTTTATTATACGTTAGGTTTTGTTAGCTGTACTTTACTGATAAGTTTGTTGTGCTGCTTTTTTAGGCAGCTTTTCTATTGCTAAGCTATTGCAAATAATTGCTGTTTCCACCAGATTTCTCTGCTGGATTTTCTCATGACTTTCAAAGGAAATCCTTTTGGGCTTTAGTGCAGTAACTTTATGATCTATGGGAGAAGCCATTAATGCTGCTTCCAGCATAACATGATCCCATGATAGGAAACTTTAATTGTAGAAATGGCATACCTCTAACACTCAATTTTTTTCTTAAACTTATGAATGCTAGGAAAGATAGTCCATGTAGCCTTAGTCAATGTAAATACAGGAGATGCTTATTGGGATGGTCTCGTCTTACTAACGAGCAGAAAAGGAAGAGAATTTTCTTTTTGTCTTGAAACAATAAAAGGTATGTGCTGCATTAAAAAACCTATACATGTATTGAGTGGTTTGTTATCTTTCAGCCAAGTCTGCTGTTCAGTCTAGCACTTGCATTACCAAGAGTATCCACTTTCCCTTTTCCCAAGCCTCACAGCTAACCACAGAACAGACTGGTTTCCAAGGGTGTGAGTTCTTGAATTCATCGTAGCTACTGGTGATAAATTATCTTTCCCATAAAGGCACAGACRGAAGGAGGTCAGGATAATTGCTTGTGTACCACAGTTGGTATTCTTACAACAGGCTAAGCTGAAGGCAGAATCTGAGGGCTTGTAAGCCTGATAGAAGGTCAGGTGGCAAACTTGACTATGAACTCCATTTTCTCTTTGCATGACATTACTTTTCCTTGTTCAGAAAAGGCCATTTAATTTTAGACACTTTATTTTTCTATCTATTCTCTTGGTGTAATAACAATGTTCCTCTTTTAGAACCACTTTAGTTTTATTTTTCTTGGCTTAGATTTGGTGTTGGGTTTACAAAAACAATAAGCTGCTCAGTTTTGCAATGGATATAAATATAGAATTGACTATTCATAAATCTTAATAAAGCAGTAAAATACAGCCTGATTGTAACATAAAGAATGGAAGGGATGTTTTTAGTTTAGGCATATGGTCTTTGTTTCATGTTTGTTTGCATCTCCTACCAGACAAAAGGCTCATCTGAGCCATTGTAAATGATCAGCAATTTCACCCTTCACCTTAGGTATCTTGTGTGACACACTGCAAAAAACTACCTACTTGGCAGGTACTGGGGAGCAGTATGCTAGTAAGGAAGGCCCAGTTAAGATACCTACATCCTGATGCAGCCACAATATGTGAGGTTAGAGAGCTCCACACTGCTCTGTGATGAAACTCGACTGTGCAGCTAGGAATGTATGTGTGATATCGGGCCTTGCTAGCAAGGGGTGAGAGGGAAGACTTTGCTCTCCCTATCTCCACATTTAATCTGTGCCACAAAGTGTTTTGCAGAGACCTCAGTTTGCCAAGGTTGATCTGCCTCCACCTTCTCCTTACATTCAACCATGCAGTAAACTCTTTTCAGTGTCTTCAAGGTGGTTTCATACTTTCTTCTTTGTATTTGGAAACAGCTCACCCATTTCCCCAAACTATTTAATTCTCTTCTCCTGCACCCCTGCCCATCTCCTCCAAGTCCCGCTGTGCATTTTTCAGGGTTACATTGGTTGTCTAGAAGCCCTGGTCCCAGTCTTCAGTCCTTGAACTCCTGTCAAGAAGGTCATGTATCAGGGTCAGTAGCTTCTTCRGTTTCAGTTCTTCCATATTAGTTCTTCTCTGGAGCTCCCTCTTTAGCCACTGTGAAGACTTCCAAAAACCGACCAAACCAACCCAAAACTGCACTGACTAAAATTTGGTCACCTTGTAGAAACAGCAACCTGCACCTCTGCAAAGAGGGTCTGTATCTCCATTTTGGACTTGATGCCGTATTTTTGTGGTCCTTGTCCAAACCTCTTGTCCATCTCCAAAATAATACAAGCTATGCTTGATGCTTTTCTGTCCAATTCAGCTCTGAATACCTGACATTTTTGTGTTCAGTTTCAAGGTTTCAAACATCAAGTTTGGTACTGGCCACAGATCTATATGCCCTTTCCAATGTACTGCAACCTCACAAGGCAGGCCCTTTTCCTTCAGACTTGCTTTTTGACTGGAGACTTTTCAGTGACTTTGTGGCTTGTAGCAAACACTGCTGGGTCACCTCTGCTGGGTCCTAGAAAATGATTCCAAAGGACCAGCTATGTGTTCTTTCTTTGAGCTTCTGAATGATCATGCTAGATAGCTCATTTACTGTTTGTGCTTCCCTGGTTGCTCTGAGGGAAGATACTAACAATTAGGCAATGAGGCCAACAGTTGGTCCTCCTCTCTGCTGCCCAATTACTCTCTTTTAAAAGAAACTTAATTATATAACGTTAATTTACAGTAATGACAAATGTACTTGAGAAGTTAGTCTGTCGCAGATGTCCCTAACCTTTGATTTTGATTCTTTGAACCTGCATTTTTATGGCAGTTACTTTCTGAGAAGGCAGATGTAAAGGCAAGCTGTTCATATTTATATTTAAAACAGACTGATGGATTTTCTGCTGTCTCTTGTGCTTGCATTTGCCCTGCCTGATCTGTGTTTCATAGGCAAGTAATCTTTATTTTTTTGAAGTCCACTTATTTTCTTCAAGTCAAGATTTCAAAGATGCTATTTTTAGTATCAGGCTTTGCATCCCAGTTAATTTTTTCCTTAGATAATGGTAAGAGCTATATAAAGATTCTGGGAGTGTAAGCTGTGGGTAGTGAAGTCCAAAAGTAGGATTTCACACTTCTCCCAAGGGCCTGATGCATGTTTTCTTTTGCCTCCTTCTACACCTAGAACACTGTTTCTCCAGGAAAATTGTGATGTGATGGACAATATTTCTGCAACGTAATTTTGTCATGTGACACCTCATATGTAGTGGGTTGTCAAATATTTTACTTTTTAAATGCAAGATTTAATGCATTGTAATGCTTTTTAATGATGTTAAAATGTATCATATTATCCTGTCTAGACTGAAAGTTGCAAATTACTTTTAATCATTATAAAGCTCCATTTCACTGTTTTGTGGTCCTGCCCTGGAATACTAGTATGGTTTTAAAAATAGCCTAACCTTGCTTGGTGAACTGCACCCTGATTGTGCCAGTAGCTGCATAAAATTGCTTTACAGCCATTTCTTGGCAGATAGACTGTGTGGAGTTCCCAGCTTACCGTAGAAAGATGTGGGCAACAGAACTATTATCTAAAAACAGTGACAGCTTTTCTCTCAACCTTAAAAAAAAATGTCCCAAAAGAGGATAGGGTCTGGATAGGGTGAGAACTCTGGTGGGTAAGTGAAAGGCAGTGCAGGTAATCACATCTAAAACATGGCGATGTGAAGGGCAGAGTGCCTGCAGGTGGAGCACACCAGGCACCGGAGTTTGCTCTGGGCAGCTTCTCTGCTTACAGCAGGTTCTTGCATGCTAAACCCATGTCAACAAGCAACATAGGCTATGTTATTAGTGTAATTTTTAAAGACTGAAACAATATGCTTGGAGAATGTAAATGCTACCTTTTTCCTGTGCTTTAAATTTCATTGTCATTAAATTTAACAGCTAACCTCTTTGTAGAGGTTGAGCGCAATAGTAGTCTGAGGCAAGGTACCTGCTGAACGAGTCAGGAAAGCTTCCCTTTACCCGCTCCAGGAGCTGCTGCATAGGACAGTTGTACACAAGCCTAATTATGCCCCCATCCTGACTGTGTCCTCCATCCGTACTCAACACTGAGCTTCCAGATTCAAGCTCCCCCTTGCTTGCAGTCAACCTGGCTCCCAATGTCTTGGATTTTTTTAAAGTATAGTGGCATAGTATCAAGAGGATATCTGTGGCCTGGTAGTTTGAGCCTTCCTCCTGGAAACGAGGGTGTTGAGTCTCCTCATTTTGAGGGAACTGATCTCAAGTCTTCCATTTTCTGGTGGGTGTCCTATGCCCTAGGTTGTTTTCCTAAGAGGTGGCTGCCTTTGGGGCAAGCATCCCCCATCCAAGGGAAGGATGGGATTTAACCTGTTGCTGCAGATCCTATGCACAGAAAGGGGGTTGGGTGTATGAACTTTATACTCATGTGACCACATGACTCAAGATTTTGTATGTAAAGCAGCCAATTAAAAATGCTGGAGCAGGTTAGGCATTCCCTAGTCCTCCTCTGCCATATGCTGTTTGGTATGAATTTCTTTCCAAGGAGTGTGAGGCATGACTAGTTTTCCGCTCCAGGATTTAGTTGTTTCAAAGGCATGGTGATACACTGTATAGCTATGCTGAGTCCCTCAGTTCTTCTGCTGTTCTCTATTTTATATCTTAGAACTAATAACACTGGCTAACTTTTATAATGTGTCCCTATCCTCATGTCCAGTCAATGTGTTTTTCCCTTGCACAGAAAAATATATTATTCTCCTAGGAGATATTCTGTGTCACATGTCCATAATCATCCCATGGCAATTAGACTAAAGCAGATCTCACTCAGCTGGACCCTTACTAAACTTGAGCAGTTTCTTTTTGCCTGGAAAGCACCTGCTATTTTATGTATAGCTCATAAAAATAATCTTAGTAACCACTGATTTACTGTTGCTACAAAACATTTAAACTTGCTCCATTTCACGTAGACTGTACAACAGCACCAGCCTTCCAACCGGCCTTAATACAGGTAAAACTCATGGTAATTATAGATTGTCTCTAAGTCCCAGAATTGATTTTTGAACCATTCCCTGTGAAGCTTCCTGCTTTGTCTCCCACTCTACATGCCCACCCATGCATTCATATATTCATTTGGGGAGCTCAGCTGCAGGATTTGGGCTAATGTCTGTTTTGTTTTATACACGCACCCAGAGCAATGAGCACCCAGAGCAATGAATATCTTGCTGAAGAAATGTTTAACAATTAAAATTGTGATTAAAATTATGGAGCTTTCTGCTTCATTTGACTATGTTTCATCCCATTCTGCGTGGGTAAAGTTTTCAGACTCTTATAAAAGAGAGTAAATTTGGAGATTAAAGTTATTCATAGTTTATAACAGAAATACTATCATATGGTACCAAATAAAGATGTCACAAATTTGTCATGATTTAAAGAGGGTAGTGGTGTTGGAGGTGAGAATCCCCAACCCATCCCCAAAACTGGATCTCATTAGCTCTGCAGAAACAATTTGGCAGGAAGGTCCTGCTTTCAGGTCACTTCCCAACTTTCTGAACAGCTGTGCACCCTCTTCATCCAAACCTATGAAAAAGACCTGTAATTGGTTGGCAAGCCTGTTAAATTAATTACATGTGTTACTTGGAGTATTTGAAAGCTAATGTTCTAGACACATTGTTAGCTTAGGTGATAACATAATCCATGATGTCCAGTATTTACCATTGTAAAATTGTTGCTCTTAGTTTTCTACAACTTTTTTGTTAAGCTTTAGTAGTTTGAATTGAAATTTTCCATTTTGGATATCTGGCTCAGACTGATGTGAGGGAGGGAGGTGGAGAAAGGGGCTAAAACTTCTTTGACAAAGACTAAATATGTCAGAGAACAAAGGGAACAATATATTTTCATTTTTTAAAATTCTGGCAGCCTCAGGCTTTGACTTAGTGTTTAACAGGAGGTGGGAATTTGTTTTAAGTGTCTCTGTGTTTTGCTGCTCATCTAAGAAGGTTAAAATAATCCAAACTTGGTCAAGCTGTAATCCCTTTAAAGATAAGATTAAAATTGTGACTGAATCAAGAGCAGAGCCTTGTAAAAGTTAACTGGTGACATTTTATGTGTTCACAATATAGTTCACCTGATTTTAAGTTAATACATTGTATGAAATACAATGAGAATTTGAGTGCTTATGGTTAATTGATACTTATTATGTTAATATAATTGTGTCTTGTATCCCACCTGGAAAGCTGGGGTAGGTCCACATCAGAGGATGAATACAAACTAATTTTTTGTGAGCTAGTTTTTGTGATTATATTGTAGAAATATAATATATCTTGAATTAGACAAAAATTTTCATTCTGTGCAGTAAATATAGTGCAGGGCAGTGTGTTGAACAGCAAGAAAAAAGCAAAATGTTGAGTAACTGCTCACACAAAGGTCATCTATGACTGATCTGGTGAGTGTCTTGCGAAAAAAACTCTACTATACACATATGTAGGAAAATCCAGGAAAAACAAGCAAAGATCAGTTTTTCAACCATACTGTCAAATGAAGAGAGTTTTTTGTGTATGTATATACACAGGTACATTGCAGAAATGTAAGCATATATTGTATCACTGAAAATGCCCACATTAAAACAATTCCCACAAGAAAGTGGAATTAAAAAATCTAAGCCATATTAATGCTGTATGAATTTGTCTCTGAAATTACCCACCGTGTTAAACTCAGAACAAAAATCAAACTTTTCTTGCAGAAATAAATGAATAAATTTGTAACTGCTGGTAGGGTCTGCATTTCAACCAATTGCAAATGATCCTAGGACAGATGCTTCTAATAATGGCAAAGTGAGTGCTCCATTAATTCTAACACCCTCAGTCACTGGGCACCATTCAAAATATTCCCACTGCTTTATATTGTCATGCATGCCTGCTGACTAGTAGCATTCATTAGTGTTCTTTATTATAAGCAGAATTTTAGTTTGGGATATCAAAGATCTGAACTACTATTTGGGGGGTTTCTTTGCCACTTAAGATTTCTTCTAAGCCAAAATTTAACATTTCTATTTTATGAAAGTTCCTTTTTACATAATAACCAAGCTGCTAACAGCAATCAAGAATGTGTCTGATTTTAGAAGTTGAGTTTTTAAAATGTTTGTGCTGGAAGCAAGCTTCTGTTGCTCTGGTTCATATATTACTGATCTTTGTTTTTCTATTCTGGCTGGAGTATAAAGTTCGTGAATTGGTATGGTTTGGGAACACCTGAGTCTTTTCAACTTTTGAGAGGGAAACATTTTTAGATCATAATAAAGTCCTTTGATTTCCACTGCTAATGACTCTTCTAGGAACTTTAGTTTTATCTTGTAGTTTCAGTTTAAATCGATAAACCTTGAGTAATGTTGCTTTGATCTTTTTGTTTGGGTTATTTTTGGCAAGTAAAAGAAATTATTATCATCTTAGATGCAAAAATATGTGTTCTTTTAATTAATATTTATTTGCTTCGATATTTCTGGGATCTAACATTGCCCAACACGCAGCATTTCAGTCATACAGTGTAACATCAGACACAGCTGGAACAGGACTGATAAAAGTTCCAATGTACTCAGTTTTATTGTTTACCTACCTAAGTATGCACGCTAAATATAGCAAAACTCTCATTTGTATTTTTGTACAGACTTGAAAATTGGAGGTCTAAATAGGCAACCCAAGAGTACAATAGCATGTGTAGTCTATGGAATAGAGCAATGGTGATCTAAGCCTAAGAGAGGGAGAAGTTATGTCTCTCACTAGATCAGCTGTTGTAATAGTGGAAAAACAGACAAGATTTTGTCATCAGGTCCGAGAGGAGTCTTCAAAATGTTTAAATCATTCCTCACTTTGTAAATCTGACATTTCAGCCAAAATCTAGACAATATATTGTTTCATGTGCCTTATCTTCTGCGTAGGCATACCTGAAACACCTGTATGTCTGTTAAGGTTTCAGACAATGTGTCAAGATCTTACGATTTCTACATAAAGAAGAGATGAAGAATGAAAAAGAGGGAGACACTGCCTGATGACTTGGAGAACTGAGCAGGTAGTCAAATGTTTCCATTACAGATTTTTCCCATATCAAAATACTTTGCAGAATAATTGCACTCCAAAGAAATCATTTAAACCTGCATTTGTTAGAGAGGAATAAGAAATGGAGATAGCAAAAAACTCACAGGACCCTTTCCTATTATGGCTGCAGCTACTGGTTCTCTTACTTTTTCACGGCTCTGGAATCAATGGTGACGAGTATAAACCCCCTATAGAATAGGGGAAGCTATTTGCACTGTCTAGGTTGCAACTGTTTCTTTAACTGTTTCTTTTTTCTTTTTCTTTTTTACAAAGTGCTCTTCCCATACCTGCTTTTTGTGTGTCTTTACCTCCCTGCTCTCCCTCTTTCTCATTTTCTCTTGTTTCTTTCTCTTGGTTCGTTTCCAATTGTTATGTCCCCTTGCTTCACTCTTCATCTTCTGTGTCTTTCTCTAATGCAGAATGAGCTTATTTAGTCTCTTCAATAAGAAATTAAAAGTGAAAGATAATATAGTATAAACTATGGGATTGATTTAACTCTTTGACTTGGTAAGAGAGAAACAATCTGTAATTGACATGTAATTGTTACGGATAAGTGTTGTTATGTAACTTATCAGTTCAAAAATTGCATATCTTGTAGAAAGCACCAGTTTTTCACCAGATAAAAGTCTGTAAGTCCCTGGTCTGTTTTGATTTGTACCATAAAAAGAATGTATACTAACTGTGCTTTTCAATCTGTTGTGTAAACAGCCTGTGATTTATTTTATTATTATTTTTTCTTTGGCGGGGAGGGGAAGACATGGCAAAAATAGCTTGGACATTGTCTAATCTCACTACTATCAGTATAAGCAAAATGAATGGCAGCTTTGGCTCTAATCCTTAGTGTCTGTTCAGAGTTAAGTTTTTGCTGGAATTTCCTAATACCTGAATTTAGCGGTAAGAGGAGCTTTCCTTATTGAATGGATTTATCTTGAAAGGTAGCAGGACCTGGTGTGTCCAAAACTAATGATGATCTGCCATCAACAACAGTAGTACAGATGCTTCAGGAGCCTGATGTGACAGGTGAGTGTGGAATGCAGGGTATTTTGAGTGTAACAGACCACTGCCAATTAACTGGGTAAGAAGAATATGGAATTTTACATTAGGTGAATGCTTGCTGGTATTTGTTGGGATTGGCTGGAAAAGGAAGATTTGGGGAAATATATCACCAAGATCCTGGCAAGAACGATGTGGAAATGATTAGTGGGGATGTGCAGAGTCTAGTGTTACACAGTGATGATCAATTAAAACTCAAATAGTCAATGAAGAGGACTTGTGTTCAGTGTGTTGGCACTAAGTGAAGACCGAATGCTGCAATTGCTAGCAGATTTACTGAGCTTGAAAAAGGGAAAGATTTTTCCTTTGGACATTCAGCTGGCAATGGAATATGTGTAGCATAGAAATATTTTTCAAAACCAGGTACAAAAGGTAGAGAGCACTTGGAGAAGCACATTAAAAAAAAAAAAAAAAAGAAGAGAGAGTCCTATCTTGTTCTTATCTTCTCTTAGCTTCAATCAGTGCTCCCTCAAGGCTGTTCTTAGGACTTAATCTCCGTGCCTCATTTCAACAGGTCAGATCTGCTCTTTGAACAAAGCTCATGTCTGATCTCCAGTGTCATGGATGGAGGAGAATGTCCTTATTGCAATGTCCCTGATTGCAATGTCCCTGATATTATGCCTATATATTTTACTGCTATTAGTTTGGCTTCCCTGACTGGGAGATGATGCCCCAGTTAATTAAGATGCTCCTTATCTATGCCTTTTTCTACTCCCCCACCCCCTCAACCATAACATGTCTGTTAGGTCTAATTCCATGATCTCTAACCAGCTGTAAGCATGTATCCACACACCCTGTGACTACCCCATAGTCGCAAAAGGGATGTTTTCTTCTCCACAGTAGCTGTCTGGAATTGGCATCTCTTTATTTCTTACCTATCAGGAACATTTTTTCCGCTTTGATTTGGTGTTGAGGATCTGAGATTCTCATGCTGTGCTATAACCCTGTCATGAAATTCTGCAAAGAAGCAGTTTCTGACTCAGTATGTCAGTAGATCTTCACTGCATTGAGAGTCAACAAAAAGCTGGGTCAAAGTGCAAAACTTCATCGCAAATATCAGTCTGCATTACAGACTTACAGTATTACCCAATCCCACCCATAGCTTTTCCTTTTGATTTTTTGAGTCTGAGTCCAAGAAAAAATTGCATGTTAAGAGTTTAAAGTTCTGTATGTTGCTGATGTCTAGTTTTCTGTTATTCAGTGTGGGGTTTTTTTGGAAATGTTGTAGTTTAAATATACTTTGACAGATTTATTTCAAAACTTCCTAAAACTTTATAAGCTATGATGAGAGATGAATATTGTTTGCTGTCTTCTGGAAATGTTGTTGGTGTCTGAATGAAAAATGGAGAATTGAGAAAAGTTTTGAGTAGGAAGCTATTATCTATCTTGACTATGGTCATCTACCATTGCTCTGTAATGCATAATTTAATATTAAAAAATGAAATGCCACCCTGAATATAGCACACACTAAAAAAACAAACAGTTATCTATGAGCTGAGGACATAATATATGCTTGACTTCTATGACAGGGATTTCATGGTTTTGTTGAATATTTGATTTTTTTTTCCCCTGAGGTCAATTATGCTTGAACTAAACCTAGTCAATATTTAGATCAAGTGATAACTCCTTGTATTTACCAAAACGTGAAGTCAGTATAGTATGTGTAATAATACACACCTATCCAGCATTCCCGTAAGAGAGGGGGAAAAGGACACTTTCCATGTTAATGAGCATGTATTTCTGAAAACAACAGGTATGGGTTAAGAACCTAGTGTATTTTTCTTTATGGAAAAAAAAACCCTCCAACTTGATATGATTTATACTGTTGAACATACTTGTTTGCTTTTTGTCTTTCTTTAACATTGTTAATAAGAGCGAGAGGGTCTATCTTCTCTGCTTAGCATTTGCAGCATGCTGACAGACCATGAGAACCACTTTTGTCTGATAAACTCCATTAAAAAGATGTTATCAAAATAAAAAATAATGTTTTGAATCATAAATCTTCATAGTGAAGTTTGGAAGAATGAAAACTTGGGAAGGAGGGGATAGGTCTAAATCAATTTGACAGCCTCTGAAGAAGCAAATGTTTAATACTCTTGGTTTTTAAGTTCTCAACTTTTGACTTTCCCACAATAATATTTTTTATAAAAGGTAAGAAACTGCTTGTGGGGAGGGGGCAAGAGGGCAGCACCCTAGTAAAAATGTATATAAAGAGAGTTGCAGCTGTTTGGAGGGAATGATTCAGGGAAATACCTTAGCATATAGTAGGCAATTTGATGTCATGTGATGACTGGACTTCAACATTTAAAAAGACCTAGAAATATTTTTTTCTGGTCTCTGTGCTATTCTGAGAAGCAGTAAACCTGATGGCCGGATGGGTTTATCTGATTGGCTGAAGCTGAGAGAAAGTTAATGGCCGCCTTTGATGGGCCTGTCAAGGTACAGATGTTTATGAAAGGATCAGCAGCTTGTCAGCAGTGACTTCTGATGAAGCAACTGCTTAACGTATCCAAGAGGAGATTTTATTATGTTTATACAGCACTGTTGAATGGCATCTTGCATTTCACGACACAGCTGCAAAAAGTWTAAGGTGGCCCCAATACTGCTGCATGAAAGGGCAGCTACTGATTTTTGGCGGGGCTCACTGATTTCAGCTGTGTTTCATCTGGCCCCATCTGTCTGGCTTGACTGGCTCATTGGACGAGCTTTAAAGTATGTGTTTCCCACCTGCATGTCCTCCAAGAAGCCATAAAAAGGAGAGATTTGTGTAGAGACACTCAAGTGCTGGCAAGATAATTACAATTTTCTGTATTCTACATTTTCTTTGCATGTGTCAAAGATAGGCACAAGAATCAGCGCAAAGGTTCAGAAGGTTGTCAGCAAATGGATTTTGGTACTTGTCTTACTTTTCTCCAATAAAAGAAGGAACGTGGGGTCATGCCCTTTCTGTACGGTTCTTTTGCTAATCAGTGATTTGAAGGAACTGTACATGAAAAGCTCCCCACTGAGTTTACTAGATTGTATGCAGCAGCCTTATTATTTGGTATTAGTGTTAAATGTCCACCTCCTTCTCTGCCCCCTTACAGATAAATCAAAACTTTTTGTTTGGACCTTTTATGTTGACTTGATTGTACATAGTGCTAAGGAAAGATAAAGTTCTTTTTAAATAAGCTTAAAGCAAGAAAAATCTGTTCTGGCTGCAAAAGTACTAGGGCTATTGTGGAATGTGGTGTTGTGACTTTAGCAATAGTTAAGTAAAACTACCGTGTAATGTTGTAGCTGCCTATGGGGCTCTTCTAAAAGCAAAATCTATGATGTCATTTTTCCATTCTTCCCTGCTCTTTTTCAAGAGTTTGGTACGGGGTAGAATTATGAGAACAGTCTCCAAAATATACTTTTGTTAGGGTTAGAACTTGGGAATACTTGAGAGTTTCCTAGCTTTTACAAACAGACTTATTGCATTGTCCACTGCTTTTCACATGCTTTATGTTCCCCCTATATTTATATAGCTTTTGATGTTTATATGTATGGGAGTTGACAGTTTTAAATATGTAAATTGTTATGAACTAGATAGCTTTCTCTAGTTGTGACTTGCTAATTGAATTGTGTGATGAGAATATTTAGTGTGAGATAATATAAATAGCAAGTGCAAGACATGTATGGCAATCCAGTAGAAATTCTGGAAAGGCTTGTTTTCTTAATTTGGATTCTTACGGTGTTTTTGGTATAAGCATTTTTGGTGTAACAAAAGCTACGAGCTGCGCTTCATAAATCCACTGTAGCAAGGTAAGACTGAAATCCTATTGTTTGCTGGTGTGTTTTTAATGTGAAAGGTCAATATTTAGACACTGCACTTAAAGAAGAAGCTGAGAAAAAGATAGCTTGTTTTTATTCTGAGCCTTTGTTTTGATTTCTAGTACTTGCAACAGAGATGAAAGGTTTCCTACTACAGGAAAGAAAGCAGCATTTCACATGGAGTTCCTACTAATTTTATCCCCAAAGATAACTACTGATTTGTGATTTACAGCTAGGAGTTCCCAAACTCAATTTGCTTGGGCACCCACTGACCTTGAGAGCTCACCCAGGAGAAAGGATGCTTTCGTCCTGTCCTCATTTATTCTCTTAGAAGATACTGTTATATACTCTAGCACCTTCCCTATTCTGGAAGTGCAGCCAGCCTCATACACTGTGAATTAATTCATTTCTGTTAATTCATATATTTAAATTCATTTTAGAAAGGTCTTTCACTTCTGAAGTTTTCCCTCCCTATGCCATGTCTATATTGCCATAAATTGTCAATATGTGCCCTCTGTGTCTGTTGCTATCTGCACACTGCCTCTAGGTTGAAGAACTTGAGACTATTGTTGAAAATTCTCACTCCTCACCTCTTCAAGGATCTTTCCTAATTGTATCCAGTCTTCCTTCAAAGGCCTTTCTTTAACCTTGCCACTCTTGGATACTTCAGCCTCTTCGCCTTTCCTGTTCCACTCGGATATTAATCCTGCCAGTGGGCTCCGGCTTTAGCCATTTAACAGAGGTCATTTCTAGTTTAGATGACAATGTGGCTCTCAGCACTGTTTAGGAAAGGGATGTATTCTCAGAAGCTGTTCAGTGTTACACAGTATAAGTGTATATGTTGTCAAATATTAGAACAAGAAAATTTCCCTGTGAATTCTTGTATTCTTGGGAAATGCTTTATATGTGTATGTTTACAGCATACCCTTCTACCTCTTCCCTGCAGTATCTCTGAAACCTCTGGGATAGTATACTGAGTAAAAGAATGGGACATAAGGACTGCCCTGAAGAGTACTTCTAAATTTAAGTTTTAGTGTTAACTTTTGGTGCATAAGTAGACTCACGCTGTGGAATGTAAGTATATACTGCTTTTTATAATAATAGTCAAGTTTTTGGGAAGCAAATGCCTTTTTTGGTAATGTAATAATGAGGTCTGAAAAGAACCAAATATGGTGCTCAGATCCTGAGGTGAATTTGCACTGTTGGTGTTTGAGGAGAAAATGTTCCCTCTGATTACTCACTTTATCAGTGAAATAAATTCATGTTAGTCCCTTAATTTTGTTAATTACTTCTCAAAGCTGRACAACACTTGGTTGTATCATCAAAGCATTATTTATTTTGTTTTATGAAGCCTTTTCCATAAACTAGGAAAGCCAGCTTACAACTTACAGCTAAGGTACTGTAACAACTTGTCTATTGCATTTTATTTTTAAAATGACATTTCCTTTCAATGTCCTCTTCTTTAAAAGTGAAAATGATAGCACCTCATAAAGGTTAACACTTGCCAGTCTGTAAAAGAAATCAGGCTCCATTATTACATTATCTACACCTACGAAAGGGAGAATAATTCACTGTGACTGAATTGTTTCTCTTGTACATTATCATGACTGTGAACATAGTCCATAAATAGTCTCCATATGGCATCAAATAATTTCACCATTGTCCTGCAATCTGCAAGTCATTTTTTCAGGTGATGTCTACTTTTAAAATTATGCACAATTTTCATGATTGCATCTACAGTATGGGTACTTCTTTAAATATTTTAAAARTCAATGGACTATAACTACTTTCATAGCTCCTTCTTCTACTGGCACGTGTGTTCACATTTAGACACTAAAGTTAGTTTCTCAGACTGTCAGAGGCCTTGGCATTTTAAAATAGATAATACTACTAAGTTAAGTGTGAAATTTCTAGGACACTAACCCAAAAGAGCAGGCCGAAAGTTAAGGGAGAAAGAAGTGCACAGATGCAGAGCTTTTTCTCAACTCTGACTATTAATATTTCCTTTAGATAGAGATCCCTTAGGTGCAAATGAACACAGTGCTCCAAGTCTGTTGCTCTCTACTATTGAATTTTGGACTCAGGGAAAGCTATGTGCAAATTTCCTTTGGGGGGGGGGGGCTTTTAAAAATTATTATTTTCTGATACTAGCCTCAAAGTGATTTTTTTCCACATTTAAGAAGCATTCCCATTTAAAACCAGTCAATGCCTTCATGATGCCTCATTCCTCTCCTTTTCTTCCTCCCTACCTTTGGTTCCTCCTCTGCCCTCCAAAATATCCTAGACTGTTGTTCAGAGAAGAAAGGCATTTGTGTATACAACATTAAGCAAATGACTTTCTAATTAAAGGTCCTACAAGGTGGGTACTCAGATGATAAATACAAAGCTTTCAGTTCAGCAGTGCAGTCCAGTTTCAGAAGACGTGGCTTTGCCTTGTTACAATGTTTTATTGCAAATGTTAGGAATAGCAATGGAGTTGCTAGACCGGCTAAACGGGAGGAGTACTAGTTCTAGGTCAGAGCATGGCTGAGGCTGGAAGGGACCTCTGGGGATGGCCTAGTCCAAAGGGCCAGACAGCAGGGCCAACTGGAGCAGGTTGCTCAGGGCTGCGTCCAGTCAAATTTTGAGCATCTCCACAGATGGAGACGCCACAACCTCTCTGGGCAACCTGTTCCAGTGTTTGACCATCTTCACAGTAAAAATGTTTTCTTTTCATATATTTAAATGGAATTTCCTGTATTTCAGTTTGAGCCCATTGCCTCTTGTCCTGACACTGGGCAGCACTGAGAAGAGTCTGGCTCTTTCTTCTTTGCACTCTTCCTTCAGATATTTATTCACATTGAAAAGATCCCCCCCTAAGTCTTCTCTTCTCCAGGCTGAATAGTCCCAGCTCTCTCAGCCTTTCCTTGTATGAGAGATGCTCCAGTCCCTTAATTGTCTTTGTGGCCCTTCGCTGGTCTTGCTCCAGTATGTCCATGTCACTCTTGTACTGGGGAGGCCAGCACTGGACACAGCACTCCAGGTGTAGCCTCACTAATGCTGGGTAGAGAGGAAGGATCACATCCCTTGACCTGATGACAACACTCTGCCTAATGCAGCTCCCTCTTCCCTCTCCAAAAGCTGTCATCTCTGCTGGCAGAGCTCTCTGATGCCCTTCATCATTCCACAATGCCTGGTGGCCTGCAGCTGGCCAATCAAGTGCTGCTTACTATATTAATAGGAGCTGTTACTGAGAAATAGGAGAAGTTGACATGACATTGAATTAATAGCGGTCTAAAAGTTGTATTTGAATATGAAATTAGAAGGTAGCTCCCTTTTCTGTGCCTCCTCCCTCCCCTCCCCTCCAGGCCACTTGCGTATTTTCATGCATAGCTCTTGCATGCAGGTTTTTGGGTACAAACATGTTTGCAATGTTTTCAGCTAGACAGTACTAATACTGTTTTGGAACAACGAATACTATGAAATAAGAAAACATACACTGTACCAGTTATCAGAATTGTTTGATAATCGGTCAGTATCAACATGCTTTGAAGCTGCATCATACTATGTTTCTGACTTGTTTTTTTTTTCCTCTTGCATTTCTTTAGCAAAAAAAATTTTTTTTTAACTTTTTTTAAGCTGCTGATTTAGAATGTGAAACTGAAGGACTTCATACACACAGTAAACTTGTGGCCTATTTTGGAAAACTTTGATCAATTATTTCCACTCCCCACCACCCATTGCTATCTTTGTTTCGTAGAGTATTGTGAAATGACTAATTCTTTTACTCTCAGCTCTGTATAAGGCATAGGTTCTCCTAGAAATGAACTCCATAAATCATTTTCTTTCTTTTTTTTTTCTTTAGTGGATGTCCTGTCTAGAAAACTAGATATTTGGCCTAGGTTACAGTAAGCTATGCTACTTGAATATCCATGAACAGTAATTTCCTGTCTTATTTTGTAGCTTGCATTTCTATGGAAGTGTGCAGAGGTGCCAACTCTTGTGATTTTCATGGAGTATCATGAATAATCAGGTCAACCACACCTTTCCGCATGAAGCTCGTAATATTTTGTATTTTACTCTTGAAACCTCAGCTCTTAGAATCAAGGCAATGAAAATCAGGATTTTTGTATTTAAAGTAAAAGCACATTTGTAGCTCTCTCAGCCATTGAAAATATGAAATGGGAGCTTCTCAGGGCTTAAGAACCAGCAAACAAATAAAATTTCAGGAATAAAAAGTATTTATTCCTGAAAATGTCCCCTCATGTTTAACCATGTCAAGGTGCCTCTGGGCCAGAGTTATTATTTGTTTTCTGCATACTTAATTGAGGTCACTACACATAGATAACTCATGCCTCAGTGTGAACTGTTACCTTGGTTTCTGGTGGAGGTCAGTGCAGAGGTTAAAACTGTCTTTTTAATGATAAATATTTACATTTATATCATCCTGTCTAATTTTTCACCTCTTCTGAGAAATTAGTTGAAAGTTGAAAACAGTGGCAACAGGTGTCCTGTGCAGGAGAATGAGTTCTCCATTTAAAAATAGAGAACAGAAACTGATTTTGAGCCTCAGATGCATGTTTCTGGCAAAGTAGATTGAACTCAAATGCTGTTTTGTTTTTCTTTAGTAGGCATACCTAAACAACTGAACCTAGTTCTTCATACTGTCAAACAATACCTGGAAGGAGGCTAATAAACATTGAAGTACTTTCAAATATGTTATTTTGGGGAATAACTGTTGTTAATTTTAGAAAATATTTTGGACCAARTTCTGGAGCAGATACTATTTTTTTTGGGGGGGGGGAACGACAAAATTCAATTTATATTGTGTTTTGCAAGGGGAAAAAAGACATAAACATGACTTTTTAAAAATTTGTGCTCTATTTCATTCCCCTGTCACCTTTAACCACTGCAGTTTAAGGAAGAAGATAGATGCTTACAGAGGAATGGACTATCTAAAGTTCTGTAGAGGAAATCACCCATTTCATATGGCTGCATTTCCATGATTGAAGTTGGCATTTTGCATTTGCAATCTCTGTTCCAACTATCCTTCTTCACTCCCACCCCCACATCTTCTCAGCTTTGAGCAACTGAAACCCCGATGCAAACTGAGAAGAGTCTGTCCAACTGTGCAGACGTGATTGCTTCAGGTCTTGTGGGAGCAGCTCCCTTTCTCCAGGTTGGTTGTGATATGGGACTGCAGTCAGGAGAAGCATGTACTAGTTGACTGCTGAACAACGTGCCTTCTCTTCTCTTGCTTCCAGACTCTTGGATGTAGCTGGATAGTGGACTGATCAGCTGCATCCATCTTGTATCTTCGAGGAGCTTAAGAGAATGCGTGTAACATTTTTGTGACGTAATATAGCAGGGAAAAAAAATCATAATTTTTTTTTACCCATCAGTTATTGTGATAGCAAAAGATTTTTGTGAGTTTCTTCATGTGGGTTTGTATTTACCTATGCACAAGGAATACCACATAGATTTTGCTTCAGGTCGTTGATACCAGGCTTTTCAGTGCTGGCACAATAGGAAGCTATTTGAACAAACAAACAACCAAAACCCTTCTGACCAGATGTCAGCTTAGTGCGGTTCTAGCCACTTCTCTACGAGCATTACTGTGGGATTTATGAACAGAAGTCCCTCTGAAATGTCACAGGACTTCTACTGTGCACTGTGAACTATAATTATCTGCTCCCCACCCACAGACTTAGTGAATTTGGATATATAGCTGATAGAAAATGCTTAGTTTCAAAAATATACGTCTGCAGAGAATACTGAATGCAACAAAAACCTGTAATACAAGATGAATTTCCATTCTCCTTTGGTTGGGATAAAGCAGACATGTGAAGCCCTTGACATAGGGTTGGTGTTTTTATCTGTGACATCTTGCACAACTTGATAGCCACCCTCATGCAGTCAGTTAGGTGTAATCTAGTAGCAGAGACTGATTCCCCTAAGGATTTCCACTCCTGAGTCCACATGCACACATGTCCCTGACCGGAAGCCTGAGGAAATCTGCAGCCCACTCATGAGCTAAAATGCTTGTCTTGCATTGGTTATTGTTGAATGTAAGGAACCTTTGCAGCTGTTCAGTTGGCCCATGCCCAAGACCAATCCAGTTGTTACCCAGATGCTAGTTTGTTTGACTGTATGTAAATATATATATATATATATATATATAAAGGTAAAGGTAAGTATGTTTCGCAGTGCAGTCTAAGAAAATGTAATGAGATGTTACTCACTGTAATTTCTTTTTCTCTTAGTGAAGAATTCATCCTTTATTTGCCCCTAGAAAATCTCTTTTCAGTTTTCTTTTTCCTCATCTTCTGTCTTGTGAGCTCAGTTGCAGGAGAGCTGCAATTTTATGCCTGTCCCACTGTGACTAACTTTTGCTGGCAGTTATGCTTATTCAGATCTAACACTGCATGATTACATAAAGGACAATGTCTTCCCAAAACCTACTTGTAATCTTGTGGAATCTAGTGACTAATGTGTATAAGTGATTCTGCATTTTATTCAGCTATGTCTCACTCCCTGGATTGTGGGGATTGATGGCTCTGCTCTGACAGTGGTATTCTGTAGCTGCATAACCTGGCTCTGTGGCTCTCCTAAATCCTTTGTACCAGGGAGGTTGAACTTGTTTTACCTTTTCTTTCTCTCCTTTATAACACTAATGTTTTGCCTGTGCTTCCACCTTCTTGCCTCTTTCCTCCTGCTGATCCATTTTGTTCTCATTGCTCCGTTGTTCAAGCTCTTGTCTTTTCCTTCACAGTAGCACTAACTCCCATGTCAGAATTCCTTCCAGTTTCCTTTCGGCTCTTGAACCTCGCATATGTAAAATGGATTGTCTCATCCTTTTTAGAAAAAATAAAGGCATTTCTTTTTTATTAACCAAAAAAAGCAGAAAAATCTCCTGTTCTCAGACCAGACAACTTCTTTCTGTTGCTGTTTCCATTTTTTCCATTGCTCACCCACCACAAAGATATTGCATTTTCCCCCCGCTTCCTGTTCAGTATGCCAAGCACACAGGAAGGAAGGAGAGGGAGAAGTAATAATACTAATGAGGATCTGAACAGAATCTGCTTCTGAGTAATGCTAGCACCTCCCTTCCAAAATGTGTGAGTGAGTGGGGCAAATGCTTTGCAGAACTCATCCAAAAAATTCAGAAGGGTGTACACAAAGATCTCAGTCAATAAAATGGCCCATCATGTCTCAGCTTAAACTTGTGCTAAATTACACTGAAATTACAGGAACTATTCATGCGCATGAAGTTAACTTCTCTTCCCTATTGTATAATAGTTTCTGAAGTAAAACAATACTCTTTGTAAATTATAAAATGAATGGACCCAAGAAGGAAACATAACAGGAACAATGAGTACTTTGTATCTTCCCTCCCTTTCTTTAGATTTGGCAGAATACTTCAGGAATGTAAAACATACTTCAACATTAACCAGCATACATGAAGTGATTTCTCAAAGTTTCTGCTGCTAAAAATCTTAGAGCCAACTTTGAAAGGGCCTCAAACTCATGCATGCATAAAATGTTCATGTTCACCTTCCTGATGTTTAAGTGTTTCTAATGAGCCTGCAGACAGAATRCAGTTAGGAAAAAACAGTTGTGCGTGTAAACGACTTGGATAACCATACAGTTGCAAAGATTATGCTTTCTTATATGCCTTTGCTCATGTGAAACTGAAGAAGTTCAGGAATGTGGCCTCGAAGGATATTTTTAAAGCAGATATTCAACTTGGATCCAGTTGCGCGTGCATAATTATATACATACAAAGCCTGATGGTTATCTGACACAGGTTTTATTGCCAAGGAACACATTCCATTATTTATAATGCACACCACTATAAGTCTGCTATGCCTACTTGTTTGGATTTGTGTTGCTGCAGTGCTTGAGAGCCCTTTTTGCAGATGAGAGGAATGTGTTAGGCTTTGCGCAAACAGAGGACAAAGAGATTTTCCCTGCTCCCAAGAGCTGTTTATGTGATTGCTGAGAAAAAAGAGGATCGTTAGAAACAAGTGGATGGGAGGCTATAAGGAAGGAATGCAGTACTGGTTAGGACATGTGCCGGGGTGATTTTTGGGTAAGCTGGACAAGTTAACTTAGCTTGTGTGCATAAGATGTATTTGTGTGGAAGCCCACTAAGAATTTTGTCATCTGTGAGCACAAGCCATGTAGTAAAAGCTGAGATTGCATTGTGCATCTTTTGTTCAAGACACAAGAAAGGTTTCCTGAGAGTCATATTAAGTGTCGTCTTTTCCCTGGAGATGTCTACAAAAACAGCTGTGCATACAGTGTTAGTTGTTTTTTTTTTTTTTGAAGTGATTTAGATTATTTTTGTCTCTTGAGGCTGGCCAATTAAAAACTTACTGAATTTTTTCTTCATTTAATTTTGGGACATTAGTCTGCATTCTTAGTTGAAACAGGGTCACGTGAGGAACAAAATGTCTGTATTCCCATGAAGACTTGATAGAATACAAATTGAATAATTTCTCCTAGGTATTTGAGAATTCATGTGAATCCCAGGTCCTGTATAGAATAATAATACAACATGATCTCATGCAGTTTTCACGTGGGGTGATTTGTAAGTATGAGTTGTCATAGAACCACTCAATGTGTGCACCTTGGCCTCCCTGTTGCTAACTTCTCTCACCTTTATGTCTGTGATTTTCTAGCAGTCTTGTTCCCACTCCTCTGTAGCATGGAATTCGTGAGATCATGGACAGAACTAAGGTTTTAACTTCCACAGTGAAAATGTTAATGCATTTTGATTGGAAGTGCAGAAATATTTGGCAGACTGGATTTCTAAGGTAAGAACATGAGACTTGCATAAAAATGTCGCAAACAAAATTATAAGAGCAAGATGGGGGTGATAGTAGGTGATCAGAAAGGGGAATATTACTCCAGCTGTACTCTACTTTCCTTTGATTGTCAGCAATGAAGAAAACCTGTTGAAGAGTTGGTCCTGCTCTTTTTAACACTGACTTCGGAAGTCCAAGGGACTGCTCCTGGCCCTGTTGAAATCTACATCAGCAATTATGGTGATTTCAAAGGCTGCAGAACTAGGCCTCACTGTAGAATACAGTTAATGGAAATCTTTCACTGCTCTCATTAAAAAGCAACTGATGATAGGAAAAAGCATCTGGCAGCTGCATTGGTTGTTCACCTCTAGTGTTGCAAAGTGGTGTTTGGGTCTGTTAATGCTGTTGGTTTGGTTGGCACCAATATAGCAGAGGACTTCCAAAGTAGCGGAGGACTCTTCATTCTGTGCGCAACAGTGATAAGCAATAATGATAAAACTGCAGTTGTGGATAAAAGGTTTTGTACTTCTCAGGCCTTATATGTGGGGTAATCGCTAGAATTTGGATTTGGGATAATACAGGAGAATCTCATGTTCTGATGTTTTTTTAGTTTTTATATTGCTATATCAGGCCCCTGTAAGCACAAACAGGTGCTGAGGTGTTTCCAGAGGCAGGCAGAACAGAGGTAAGTGCCGCTCACTAGGCTTATGCCGTACTGAACCCATTGCTATGGCTTCTGCTGATGATCAGTTATTAGACAAAACGAATCATCGGGATCAGTTCAAGTGCTCATTTGTTCCTTCCTACGTTACTTTTCTGAAATGTACATTCTTTCATCTGTTGTGCTGTGTTAGTAGTTCAATTTAAATTTGAACAGACTGTAGCATTTGGCTCCTGTCTCTGTGAGAAGCTTTGCCTCCCGTTTAATGAATGGTGTTGTCTGTTTGGATCCTTGCTATGATATTTCTTCTCTCAGCCATACCTCAGACTTGGGAGGTTTTTTGCAAACATCAGCTAAGTATAATGCTTTCATTTCATACTGATGACAATACAGCATTTAAGAGGTTGTTCATATTGTAATCCCGAACCTTGATCTTAGTAATGTAAAAATCATTCATAACATTTTAATCTCTGTCATCAATAAAACTTGCAGAACAATTCCATGTACATATCAAGTGGTGTAGATGTTTCTGTAAGCTGTGTGTGAGATACAGTACTGAATGAAGCATGGCATTTGTTTGTTTTCCTTATGTCATCAGATTGTTATAGCTTAAAATTGATATATTCAGCAAACTTAAAATCAGTATCATAGATCAGCATATGGACAGTAAAAAGGGCAGTGCTTGTTAATATATGATAAAGATGAAGAGGCACAAATGGCAGTCTTGGGAATGCTTGGGCTAAGGAAAGAAGGTGCATACAGGAAAAGTAACCATCGCTGTAAAGCGATGACCAGCTGTGTAGCCTCCAGGACTGGGTAAATCCTTAGTAATGTGGAATTAGCCAGCCAGCTCTTGCTTGTGTTCTTAGCTATGAACCAGTCACGCAGGCAGTCATTGCAGTCTCCTGAAGCTGGAAGAGTTGTACCCAGACTCTTAGTTGGGAGCAGCAATATGTTTAAAGTTAAGCATGTGCTCCTTAGTTGGCAGATACATGCTACTGTTAAATGAACAAGGAATCGGTATTTATGGCTACATTCAAAATGTTTATTGTGATTCTGGGGCCTTCTTAAAAAAATGGTATTTGAGTTACAAGTTGTGATTAAACAAAAAGGGAATATAATGTTTTTCTTTTAAGAAGAAGGTTAATTATCCCTTTATTCATTTCAAGCCTGAATTTCATAGCATTCTCTTTTTCATAAAGCCTGTGGTGAGCAGTCCACAGGATAGGATCACAGGAAAATTCAGGCTGGAGGGACCTCAGGAGTCTCTAGTTCAACCTCCTACTCAAAGCAGGGCCAGGTCTGAGGTCAGACCAGGATATTCAGGGCTTTATCCAGGCTAGTCTTGAAAAACTCCAAGGTTGGTGACTTCACAGCCTCTCTGGGCAACCTGTCCACTGCTTCATTGTCCTCATGGTGAAAAAGGTTTCCCTCATAGGCAGCCCGGAGCTCTCTCACTTTGGTTTATGCTTGTTGCCTCTCACCCTCTCACATGCACCACTGTGAAGACTGCAYTGCACTGCTCCATCTTCTTGATGACTTCCTCACAGGTACTGGCAGGCTGCTCTTAGGTTCCTCCAACACCTCCTCTCCTCCAGGCGGAGCAAGCTGTGTTCCCTCAGCCTCTCCTCACAGGGCAAGTGCTCCAGCCCAGCACCATTTTAGTGGCCCTCCACTGAACTCGCTCCAGTTTATTGATGTTGATCCTGTATTGGGGACCCAAAACCGGATGCAATATTCTAGGTGGAGTTTCGGAAGTGCTAAGCAGCGGAGGATAATCCCTTCCCTCAATCTAATGGCCGTGCTTCTGTTAATGTGGATCCCAAGATGCTGTTGGCCATCTCTGCAGCCAGGGCACACTGCTGTCTCATGCTCAGCTTGTGCCTGCCAAGGTCCCAGGTCCCTTCCTGAAGAGCCGCTCCCCAGCCAGGCAGCCCCAGTCTGTTTCCATGCACGGAGTGCTTCCTGCCCTGAGGTCAGATTTGACATTTGTCCTTGTTGAAGTAACCCAGTGGAATAGCCAAATCTGAACAGTCTGTTAGTGCAATTTGAGTGCCACTGCTGTATAATTCCTGTAGCCAAGAGCATTTGCTAATCACACCAGTGTGACTGTATGTACATTAACGTACTCTGTATGAAACTACAGGGATATTTAGTGTCATTCTAGCTATGTTGTGTTACTTAATTAACATGGACCAATACTTAAAATCCAGGTCCAAAAGCCAACAGTTCTTTAAGCCTAGGTGGGAGGCAGGAAGGTGAGACAGTGACGTGAGACTGGGTGTTGAAATGCAGATACAGTTTTGCATCTGATGTTACCCAAGGTCCAGACAAATACCAACAACGCATTTTGCAAATGAGAAAGGAGCTGGGATTATGTTCTTGGCCCAGGTTTCCTTTTTGCAAATGTGTTTTTAACTGTTTGATTAAAGGATGTCTGGCCTGAATGCAGTATGTCAGTATGCATTGTTTGTTTATTACAGTAGCCTCAAGTCCATAAAGCCTCCCAAAAGCAATGAGCAGAACTGCTGAAGCTCTGTGGAACAAGCTGTAGGTATGATTCTAGCTTTATCTTCTTCAAAACCTCTTCTAGGACTTATTTCTTTAATCAGTCTCCAGATCCCATTGCACAGGATGGAACAAAAAGAGGGAGAGGAAGTACACAGGATCTGCTTTCTACAAAGCAGACTGTATTTATTTAGTTGAGACAGAATCTCAATGTCTTTAGTCTTTTTAAATGGCAGATTTAAGCAACTCATCCAGGCAGTTAGCCAGGCAGAGTGTGCATTTTTAGGCACTGACTCAAAGACAGTGTCAAGGCATATTAAGCTGCATGCCTGAAAATAATATATAGGAGATTTAGAAAAAAATACTATAAGACCATCTTGCCACATTTGTGGCTGTTTATATGATAAAAGCAGGAGAGAAATTGTATTGCAAGTCATGAAAAAGTAATGAAAAATGTTAAATATTAAGCTAATACAGTATCTAGGGCTAAATGCTGCTCGATTGGTAGTTCTCAGACACTTTAGTATCATGTCCTGAATCCAGTCCATAAACAAGCTGGTTCAAACCAGGTCCCTCCCAGAAAAAGTGTTGTTTAATTATTTGCTTGCATGGAAAGCTTTCTTAAGTGTTTGTATATCTCAGTAAGAGACTCCTTTACATTACTAGGATGAAATAACTACATTGATTTCCCTCTTTGTTTTAGTCCGTGTGTCTTAGTACAAGTTAATCATACCATCCACAGTGTCTCATTATTTGAGATCAATTTTATTCTTAACCCTGAGCAGTGAGATGGGGGCAGTGATTTCCCCGAATTCAAGAAAAGCAACAATCATAGGTAAAGTTTAACAGTTTATATTAGATTTTCTTTTTCCTTTTCCTAGTCAGTACAATGTCACTAATATTCCAGAATAACATACTGCTTATATCAGCTAAATATGCATTTTATCTAACATACTTTTAAAGGCATACTAGGTTTTTATAGAGATGAATCTCAGTAGATGGTGCTATTGTGTCTTAAACTACTCTCTAGGACATGAAGCAGTAAAGGCACAGTAAAGATTCTGCCTCTGGGGTGATTACAGACAGTCTTAAAGAAGTTTTGCTTAATTAAGAATGGGCAGGAATGATTTGATGAGGWTTTATGTGGCTGTAAAACCTGTACCAAGAGGAAAAAGCTGCAAAGTAGGTCATGTGGCAAAGGGTGAAACGGTCAATGTGTGGGATGAATCAACAGCACAACTGAGTCGGGACATAAAACTTTATGTCCCTACTGAATAATTAGTGCTTGTGGCCTTTAATTAAGATCATAAAAGGATATGAGTATGCCTAACCTGGTATTGCGCTTTGCCTCAACCCATTTGGATGACAACTCTTGCATAGGTTAAATAAAAAAGGAAATTATGCAAAAGGATTCTGTTAATAAGTATATTAAAAACCATTATGCTCCATCTTTACTTGATACGAAATATCAAAATAGCAGATTCTCTTTCAGACCTGAAAAAAGGCTTGTGAGTCTGAAAGCATGCAATTTTTTTCCTTAGCTKTTCTTAGAAACATTTCCTCAGTTGGACCTCTGGACTTCAATAGTGTAACTACTGGAGTGACTAGTGGTATAGTATAGCTTGAGAGCTACTCTGGTCCCTTCTGTTACATTCTCCTAAGCTATTTTTGGCTCTTGAGCAGTAGACAGGAATTCCTGGATCCCAGTTCCAGTGAGCCAGCTGGGCTCTTACAGTGTGTTTACAGCTGGGGGCCATGTTGCTCTGCTGCTGAGAGACTGAGGACAGTAAGAAATATAGGCTCTTTGGGATAGTGGGAGATAAGGCGGCTCTAAGACATTGGTAAATTAGGGCAGTATTAACTTACAGTCCAGGTCTGGGCCTGTCTTAGCCGTGTAAGTAGCCTACAAGATGGATAAACTAAAGGGATTTTGTCTGTCTAATGCACAGCATCATTTTTTTAAAACAAATAGATATAATTAAAGTAGCAGAATGCTGCCCCATAACGAACTCCCAGATGGTGCTATAATGATTAGGCCTGGATTTCCTTCTGTTTACCATAGGCAATCCCTGGAGCAGACAAAGTGGAGCTGCTGAGGTGACTTAATGCAGGATGGGTGGAGAGGCAGATTATCAGAGCTCAGAGGACAAACACGAAAGCACCCATTTTGTCAAGCCCTTTTTTCCCCTCCTGAGAAGCTGATAAAGCATAGCTGAGCCGAGCTATCTTGGAGACCTAGTTTACCCCTCAAGAGCATAAAATACTTACTTTTATATCACATCTGTCTGAGCACCACCTCCTTACCATTAAACCCTCTCGTTGCTATGTGCTATTAAACATGCTCAATCTCTCAAACATTTTTAAGGCCAGAGAAGGTGGTTTGTGATTCAGAGAGAACAGTTCACTAAAAACTTTGAACCTAACCGATACCCTCAAAATGTAAGCAGAATTTCCTATTGAGATGAGTAAGAAATAGCACTGGAAAGATGATGACATGAGATGATGTTTTGCTCTTATTACATATTTAGCATATCATTGACATTTTATAAAACCACAAACATTTAGAGATGTGGCAAAAGTATGTGGAAATGCAGATACAGTATTAAACTGACTACCTTATTTCTTAAGTGGCTTGTGTTTTTATAGAGGAAAGCTGCTTTACAGCCTGTTAAGATGAAGATTAACTTGTTTAATGTTTAGCTTCATTCCAAGTAGAACAGTGACTGAAAACTATTTAGTCTGAGAGAAATGCAAGAGATAACACAAGTGTTTTGACTTAATTTGAATATTGCTAATGATAAGAGACAGAGATGCTTGGAAAGGAGTCCCAACAATCAGCTGTTTACAGAATATTTGAGTTGCTTTCTCTGAACTGTTGTCTCCTTATCTTTGCAAGCACAAGACTATTCCAGCCTTCTCAAAATTGATCTTAGAAGTCTGGGTTCCTGCCACTAAGCTCTATAAAACACTGAACATGTTTAATTAAGTGGCTGCCAAAATTAAACCAGCCACAAATGCTAGATAATCTATAAATAGAAGATCGAATCTGAGTCTGGGTGTAGCAAATCTCAAAGCCTCAAATTAGGCTCTGGGATATACCACATCTACAAGTCTTACAGGGAGACTGGTGACATAGAGCAAAGTTTGCCAGTAAAGCAAGTTCACAGATTCGAAGAATCATTGGTAGAGCTAGCAACCCTTGTTCTGCTAATCGATAGATTGTCTCAGATAGGGAATTAGACTGTTCCGCCTCCTAAGCCATTATTTTCTGTGCCCAGGAGTGGCTTTCTAGAGGAATGCATTGCTACTTGGGTCCTTTTATGATTTTCTAGCTCATAGCTAGGGTTGTGATTGCCCTGGTTGCCCCCCCTCACCTACCTGTACACAGGAGCTGAGGAGGTCGAACAAAGTCTCTTGAACTAAACTAATTTTCATTTTTATTTTTTGAATGTGGCAGGGACTTCAGGGAATAAGATTCTTCCTTSATTTAACTCTTGGAATTCTAGAGTATTTCCACAGAGTCCTGGGCCTTTTGATAGAAACTGTGATGTCCAATACTAGAACCTACTTTTAAGGACCAACTCCATCAGCTGTGAGGTGGAGGCAAGTTCATTCATGGAATTTATTCTGCCTGGAGGATGTGAACTTGAAGATGCCATCAGGAAGAGGCAAATGTCTGCCTTCAAGAGCTTTTGTCGTATTAGGAGCTGCCACTTTGGCTGCAGGTGAGAACGTGTTTCTGCCATCAAATATGTCTGTTTGCTCCACTAGGAACACCCAGCAGTGGTGGTCTGAGCCTTTTTCTGGGTCTTTCCACAGGACACTTCCATCTTCTAACTAGGCCCAGTTGAACTATTTTGGAGGGAGGAGTCTTAACCATCCTATGACAGCTTACTTTACGAATTTCCGCTTAGTCAACTGATTAACTTAGGAAGCGTCTTCTTTAGGATGTGCTGCTTATTTATTAGTTACATTTAGCATGTATTGTGCCATTGCTGCTGTGAGGGCTGTGGACAGAAGATGGTGAATGTCAGTATTGCTTCCCTGAGTGTACCGTATGGTAACTACAGAAAATGCTACAAACAGCCATTGGACCTATTCCAGGACTGCGCTTTGACTTACTGAGCAGGATTCTGGCATATATGGCTATTTAAATGGGTAAGGAATTCTCCTGTGAGGCAAGCAGCAGGATTAAGATGTTTTTACCTTTACTCACTTCTAAACCATTTGACTGAATTCAGCACCCTCCCCTCTTTTGTTTTGTTGCTTGATAATGTCATAGAACACGTTTTTCTGTCTGATGCYTTGCAATAACAAAATAACCCCCAAAACTGTTGACAGCAATCCTCATTTGTGCTTCTACAGCATATTTGTTTAACACATGCCAGTGTCCATCTTCCTTTGCCTGCTCATTTAATGTGAGGCCACAAACTCTTATCTTCCCTTTTCTCTGCCCAAAATATTCTTATGTCCCTTTACTGGTGTTTACCTTAGGTCCCAGATCTGCAATTCAGTACTGTGCAACCGCTCCCTTCTGTCTCTATTCCCAGAGAAGAGAGATGGGTAAAGAGAGGGTGAAGAGAGGCAAAGGTATGAGCGCACCTAAGAGGTAACTGTTAAAGCACAGGCTGAGGGTCTTATAATCATCTTTCAGAAGTGTCTGAGACACGTATGTTCAAGCAGTCCCCTGAGAAATCACTGATGTTTATATGACTAAATACCTGTCAGTGTTGGGACACTTCCTTTTTATCTTGCTCATTTTTCAGGAGGGGTTTGCTGTACTATTTATTTGCCTAGGCACGCACTTGTATTTTGTTAGCTAATCTTCCAAAAGGAGGAGTCTTTTGAACTTGGGGGGGGGAAAAAAAAGTGTGACTGGAGCAAAGCTAGGTGGCTGTCAAGCAAGTTGACTCTCTTGGGGCAGTGGATAGAGCCATCATCTAGCTTCTGTTGTTCACTTTGTGCTTACCGTGGGGAGGCAGCTGTGATGTCTGCTTGGCCCTTTTATCCCTATGGCATAACCTGGAGTTCTCAGGTGTGATCTCCTTGGACCCCAGCAGGTGGTTCATTTTGGTGGCTGATGCCTGACAGGCTGCTGGGCAGGCGAGATGATTTAAATCCTGTATGGAAGTGAAGGTATAATTCAGGCCATATGTGTCAGGGCTGTGCATGTAGAAGTGGGTGGGTGAGGGAACACGGTGTAAGCGGAGAAGTAAGCACTGAGTCAGCAGCAGGGATGATTGAAATTTATCCAAAACATATCGCCTAAGATTTGGTTAGTGCCTCCAGTATTACAAGCTGGGGCTTGCTGGGAGACTGGGAGGTTTGCAACTCCCCTGATTGGCAGCTGCGCCCCCCGAAAGGGACACCAGGAAACTTTCTCATCTGTCAGGGTCTCATTATTCGCAATGAAGTCTGACAGCTCTCAGGTTACACATGTGTAAATCAGTAAGGCAGAAGAGGAAGTAGACAGTAATTTTATTTTTCAGGGGCGCAGRAGAAGAATTGTCATGTCAGGGGCTGAGCAGCAGAGCTGCTGCTGCTCCTGTGCGCTGAGCAGGCTCGCGCCGTCCGCCCAGCCCGGCTCCCTGCCTTGCTCAGAGCGTGGGAGCAGTCTTTCAGCGGAGCTGCCCTCCTCCTTCCTCAGGCTGCTGCTGGAGGCTGCAGCAGCCGGCAGCACCGACCTGCCCTGCTTCAGGGCTCGGTCTTTTTAAGACTGTGATTGAATTAATTTCCAACGTGGGCACAGCTGTGATATTGCATTGCTTCCTTGCCTCTCCTTCCGCTCCCAGGAAAGCCATGGCAGGGGTGGGAGGGAATCGTGTTGACCTCTAAAGTGGGAGTTTAGATGCAAGAGTGAGATAACTTTAAAAATAATAATAATAACAAATCCCAGAAAACTAGCAGAGGGGTAGCTGGGAGTTGGAAGTGGGGTTACCCGGATCTCATGACATACTCTGTTGCCAACATCTTCAGTTCAGTGTCAGCTGGTCCCGAAAGCAGAATCTTCTTGTTTTGTATTTATTTAATCAGACCTGGAAAGAATAATCCAGATATGTATCAACTTCTAAATATTTTTTTCACATTCCCAACTTGTGAGTGATCTGGATTCAGGTTTCTTGTCTGGATTCAGCGAGTTAGAACTGCCATAAACTGTGTAGACATCCTGAGGTGGCTGATTCAGTTTACTTATATGGAAAGATATGGTACTTCTGCTAGGCCTTTAACTTCGGTTTCAAAGCAGCAATTTTTAACTACATGGAGAGGGTAAATAATACCTTCTTGGAATTTAGGCAGGATCTGAGATCATTTGAATATGATATAGGGAAATAGAAGAGCTGGCAGTGGAAAATTATTTTGGTATCTGCTGTTACCAAACTAGGAATCGATTTTCCTAAGAGATATTAACCCTTGTTTTATTTATTTATTTTTTTAAGGAAATGTTGCAGGAGAGGAGAAATAGTCCTAGTTCCTGAACCTTCCTGTAAGACGGGTTTGTTGATCCCCCTGCAGACTGGCCTAAGCTGAAGCACATTGTAGTGAGGTAATTCACTTTATATTGTAGGTGCACTTAGGATGTTTCAGGTTACTTTCTGTGGATAGGAGACGTGACTCTCTCATGTGGTAAAAAAAATAATAATTAGGTGTTATCTTCAGTACTAATGTTGTAAAACATAACCTCTAGGATACTATAGATAGGCTTTTTCAGAAGAAAACAACTCTTCTGGCTGAGAACTTCAGAAGCTGTGGAAGGGTAGAGGGTACTCTGATTTTGGATAAATTTACCCAGAAGGAGACAGCTTGCAATTGTTATATGCTCTCCTTCCCTCCCTGTCTTCTTCCTTTCCCCTTCCTTCTTCTCCTCCCCCCCCCTTCTTCTTAGCAGTAATTAATCTAGATACATTACTCTTTGGGATGGTGTTCTAATTTTTCCTGCTTGTAGATCAAAAACACCTGAGAAGTACCTTTGACAGCCCTGGGGTTCATAAAGTGCCAGAGAAAATAAACAATTGAGTAGCTTCTCTCCTTTTGTTATGCATAAAGAGTGTTTGTGTTTGCACCCACGTAGCTCCATCTTATTGCTGCAGTTTGTCTGGCAGTTACTGTCTTCTCAGGAAATCAGGAACTTAAGTAAAGGGAGCTGAGACAACGGACCTGGCATCCCCTCTGCCTCTTTCCTGAGGCATGTGTGCTTGCAGTGCTTTTCCTTCCAAATGAGCAGGCATGGATCGCTCAGCATCACCTCCTTCGTTAGCCATTTGTAAGGAGATTCAGAAGCGGTCGCTCCAAGCAGGAGGGAGAGGCACTGAGGGAAGAAAAGGTGAAGATGTCTAGGCAGGAGGAGCACAGAGGGGAGTCAAGGAGCTCAGTCTCTTCATGTTGGATTAGGCAGGGTTTGGGATGGGCAGCTCTGCAGTTCCTGATACAGTGCTGTTTTGGTGCTGTTCTCTTTGGCACTGGTGCTGAGGGCAGTGGTGCAGGGAGAATCAGTTGCAATGTGAATACATTATTTTTATGGGAAAAACAGTCAAATGCTGAGCTCTTCTCAATCCTCAGTGTAGCTTTGGCTCCTTCCACCCCAATATCCAAACTTCTTCTGTCCTTGCTACTGTGCTGTGACAGGGCTTTCCCAGAGGTTTGTTTGCCTGGTCATTACTTACTTTTCCTAGCACCAGACAATATCCATATTCTCACCTCGCTGTTTCCACTCCTCAGTATGCAGCTGTCTGAAATCATGTCCATTCTGCAGCTCCCCTTTCCACCTTCTCTCTTGTTTTCTCTTCTAGCCATGTGCAAAGCCCCAGGTCTGTTTGGATCCCTTTCTCTTCTCTGCTGTGGGGGTGGTTTCCGTCTTTCCTCAGGTTCTTGTGCTGCACTGCTGTAGAGGACCAGGGGGTGGCTGCAGAAAATGTCATTTCCATCAGCTTATTCTCACTGGGGAAACCTGTAGGTTGTAAAGTATATGTAAGCCCAGTGGCTGAGGCCTAAAGTGCAAATTAAGTCCTTACATTGCATTACCCAAAATACCAGAGGGCAGAGAAACCCCCAAAAGGAGAATTGTTCTGTCTCCGTCTCATGGAGTGAGGGGCAGACAAGTGGGACTGATGGGCAGGCCTAAAACATATTAGGTTTGTATTTGTTGTTAAGTTTGAGAGGAGTTCCTGTTGAAAAGGGAGTCATTACACAGAGCAGAGAAAAACTGTAGCAGTATGCAGAAGGGCGGTTAACTCTAAGCGTACCTGAGCACATCTAAGCACATCCCCTCATGTGCTGCTTCCAGTAGTGGGGTACAAAGGTTAAAGTGGACAGAGAAGAGAATGGGACATGCTTTTTTTTTTTTTTTTTTTTT